>NC_090275.1:108488119-108788119 GCF_040414725.1 Anabrus simplex
TCCTGTAAAAAAAATTACGTATGCTGAATTCTACTGCTGAAGGCGGCGCACACACACACACGGCCCCCGAGCATTCGGAATTAACCAATGAAGGTTAAAAGCCCGACCCGGCCGGGAATCGAACCCGACCCCTCTGGACCAAAGGCCAGCAAGCTAACCATTTAGCCATGGAGTCGGACAACGTAAATTCCTTTCCTAGATCTCGAGGTGGTGGGGCCTTTTTCAGACACACTCCCAATGGAGATGAGCTACATGAACTATTTTAACCACGTGCCAGCCGTCCTGTTATATCTCTGGCAATACCACAATCGAGCCTGGGCTCCCGAGGACGGCAGCTAATAGCCACGGAGGTTGATAGTCGAGAATTAAAATCCTGGGACTGACCGGGAATCAAACCCAAGACTTTCTGCTACACAAGCCACCCTCTCTCCATTAGGCTGGCCTCTTTACTTTGTGTGTTGTGGTGTTGCAATGCTCAGGCTCTTGGATAGGAGAAGTTGTGCCTACGATGATGGGTGGTGTAATATCTTCATATATTTGGTCAGGGAGTTATTCGCGCCTTGCCTTACAGACGACAGTCATTACACCGGTGTCCAGTGGGATGACTGTACTGTACGTTAGGTGATTTTCTTTACTGCATTACACCGACACTGACAGCTTTCCTAGCGCCGATGTGAAGGGCAGATCTAGGCTAGGAAGAAAGCAACCTTGGCCTTCCCAAACGCGTAGCTAACCCGGTGTCTTAGCATAGCCTAACACCAATGAGTCTGGTTAAAGCTTAACGTCGCTATCCGACGGACGAATCGCCATCAGCAGAGTCATATGTCCTCCAAACCAAACCAAATCCCATGGTTTTATAGGTCGGGGCCGCTATTTCATCGTCAGTTAGCTCCTCAATTGTAATCACGTAGGCTGAGTAGACCTTGAACCAGCCCTCAGATCCAGGTAAAAATCTCTGAGTTGGCCGGGAATCGAAGTCGGGGTCTCCGAGTAAGAGGCAGGCACGTTATTCTTACACCGGCTTCGTATGTCCTCCCTCCAGACGCAATCTAGTGATTAAACATGTTATACCACCATCTCCCCTATCCAGTTGGCCAACATTCTGATGGTGAACATTTTGCACCTACGGGACTCGAACCGGTTATCCACGGTGTAGATCATAAAGACTTGACACCCTAAGGACTATGGCCACCAGATGGACTTGCACTGTACTAACTTATCTTTGCTATTTTTAGCTATTTTTCAGCGTACGATAGTTCAAGGTAAATATCAACATTTTTGATATAGACAGCCTGGTCCCAAGCATCCAAAATGAGGCAAGAAGTACGTTCGTTCAATGACCCACTTTATTGTGTTCGTGCGTCATGCAGCGCTGGGAAACACTGTACCTCTCGCCACAAGGAGGCACGTTCCGCGAGGTCGGCGTGTAGGCGTCCTCTCGCGAAATACCACCGCAGCGAGCAGTCCTGATATCAAGTAAGCATCAATTCCCATCAAAACAGCCGAGTATTACCAGAAAGAATCTCATCAGTACCAAACCAAACCCCATGGCACTACAGCCCTTGAAGGGCCTTGGCCTACCAAGCGACCGCTGCTCAGCCCGAAGGCCTGCAGGTTACGAGGTGTCGTGTGGTCAGCACGACGAATCCTCTCGGCCGTTATTCTTGGCTTTCTAGACCGGGCATTTAATATCTGAAACCATCCAATCCACTCGCCTGCACTAGCTCCCAGTTCTGTCAGGTGTAATGCCACCTGATTTAAGAAGAACAAATGCTCTAATTGGTGAGTACAAGAAAATCTGCACAAACTCGCAACTGCCTGTTTTAGAACTGCAGAGGCTCAAGTCACGTAAGCCACCTACGTTAACCACCGGGAGGAATGAAGAGACCGCTGCACAGCCACCACAGACATTTCAATCAATCAATCAATCAATCAATCAATCAATCAATCAATCAATCAATCAATCAATCAATCAATCAATCAATCAATCAATCAATCAATCAATCAATCAATCGCCATTGATCTTCATTTAGAGCTGTCACCCAGGAGGGAGGTTCCCTACCAGTTTTTTACCTTGTCTGTTCTTAAATAGTTTGAAAAAAGTTGGAAATTTATCAAACATCTCCGTTGTCAAATTATTCCAATCCCCAACTCCTTTTCCTATGAATGATCATTTGCCCCATTTTTTTGCTTTTGAGTTCCACCTTTATCTTCATTTTATTATTTTTCCTACTCTTAAAAATCCACTACAGTACAGCTTATTCGTCTACTAATGTCATTCCACGCCATCTCTCCAATGACAGCATGAAACATACCACATAGTCGAACAACTCGTCTCCTTTCTTCTGAAGTAGCGATGAGAATACAGATAATTTTCTTTTGATTTATCGATAATTCGATACGGTAATTTTGATTCAATTTATCGCATAATATATCGGTTTTTCCATAAAGGTATCGTTTTTCTTTGAATTATCATTAACAACATCCGCACTAGAGAACTCCGATAATTCTGTAAGGTGGAATTTCAACCTGGAAAGAAAATTGCAACTTGGAAATATCCAATCTAATCAATACATTGTTCTGCGCCTCTGATAGGCTGGTCTAGAATTTGAATACAAACAGTGGAATATGCAGCACCTAGAACGTTAAGCTACACCAAAATATCGATATTTCATTCGATATCGATACTTAGACTAATTAAAGTATCGACATGGCGATTATATCGAAAAAATATCGATATATCTCGATACCAAATATATTGTATGCAGTATTATAAAGATGATTTCTAACAATTTGGACGGAGCTTTTAATGGTCAAGATGGCCCAAACTTCTGAAAAACTCAGGATAGCCTACATATCAAATAGTCCATAGATAATTAAACCGCGAATTTCAGTAGCAAGATAAACTCAACCAACCAGACGCGTGCGCAAGCAGAATAAACCAATATCGATATATATATGCATTCAGGTCTGATTATACTATGGTTGGTCTTGGCTTATCGTTAGCGATAGGCCTATATCGATATCGTTTGAATATATGTACCAATATATTATGTGCGATATATACCGATTATCGAAAATAGGTTATCAATATATCGCAATATCAATATGTCAGTACTTAAAAGATTTCCTCCATCCCAGCCCAAAGTTTGCAACATTTTCGTAACACTCTTTTGCCGGAAATCACCCAGAACAAATCGTGCCGCTTCCTTATGTATATTTTCCAGTTCTCTGGTGAGGGTCCCATACAGTAATTGGGGTCTGACCAGTGACTTGCACGCCCTATCCTTTACATCCTTATTACAAACCATAAATGAGGCGTCCAGAAGCAAAACGCAGTGACTGCACCAGAACATTTTTTTCAGGAAACACGAAAAACGTCTTACTTCCTTTGGCTCGCAGATATGCAAAATTCCTTTTCATTGTAGATTTATATTCACTTACGGACTATTGTTATGACAATCTTTAAAATATTGGGTTTTTTTAGTTATTACATAAAATGGTTGGGATTCACCGAGTTTTGCTCCTGTTTTCATGGATCTAGGTAGGTTTGCTTCTGTAGAGATATTATCATAACGTAATTGGAAAAAAATGCCTTAATGCTGGTTCAAATGACAAAAGAAATTATTTATTGACTACAAGTAAGTGTAATTACATAGTATATTACATCAAATGAAAGTCTGCAAGAAGTAAAAAGGCCGCAACCTTGCAAGTCCTGTCCTGTTCCATCGAAATTACACAGGCAACTCATTGTCTTCTGGATGAATTTCAAACTCTGAGTCCTCCTCTGGATTGTTCACAGCTGTTTGAGAATCCATCAGATTCTTATAGAAAACAAGATCTTCGTTTTCTTCCCAAGTCTCCCCGAAATGCTTTCTAAACAGAAAATCAATGTCCCTAACTTTCACTTCCTTTAAGGCTCTTCCCATCTGGATAACATTCGGCTTCATAGACGAGTAGGCTTTGCCTCGTCTGCATATCCCTCTCCCTTCACCAGCATCCATTCTGTAGGCCACTTCACCTCTTACTAGTGCGTTTCCGTGTTTACTCCTGGTGATCACAACCCTTTTTATAGAGTGCCACTGACCACAGGGTTTGACGACATCAGCAACTGCATCTTTTCAACACCGATTGACGACATCTGCTCCCACCTGGAAAACTATTCCGTGATACTTGAATACTTCATGGCACTCACTCGGTAATATGACAGTAACTTTCGACCTGAGAACTTTTTCTATTCGACCAAAAATTCCATGGAGAAAAATTCTCTATGGAGAAAAAAAACATGTAAAATAGCATTATTCAAACGCAGGACACAGTGTGTATTAAGCTAGTTTTGCACCCGCAAACCACCTCAAGTAATGGCGCTTGGTAAGGATACACCAAGTTCTGCTTCTTTATAATGAAAATGGATTCACTCAGTTTTGCTTTGCAAACAGATGTGGATACACACACTTTTGCATCTGTAGGCTGTTTTCGGGGTGCGATTTAAAGCAGACTGAAGCAGTTTCACTTGACTTTAAAGGGTCAAATCAACAGACGACAGCATAGAGAACAAAATGGTGGCAACAACTCATTTTCGAGCAAAAGTGAATTTACTACATTTTGCATCTCGATGCCTCAAATACTCTCTCTGCTATATGAAGAGATCCGTAACCTTTATTCAAAATCCTGTATATGTGATTACCCCAATGAAGATCTTTCCTTATATTAACACGTAGTTACTTACAGTGATCCCCATGCGGAACTTCAGCCACATCAACACAGTAATTATAATTGAGAGGAATTCTCCTTTTGGTGAAACTTACAACATGACTTTTCACCCCTGGAACCATCATACCATTGCCAGGTGTCCATCTCACAACTTTATGCAGATCTTTTTGCAGTCCCTCACAATCCTGTAACTTATTTTCTACTCCATACATTATAACATCACCCGCAAAGATTGCAGTTCTTTATCCATGCCATTTATATACATGTACAGGGTGAATTGTCACAAACTTTCAGCGATGATGGAGGGATCAGTGTGACATAAGGAACCGTACTCCGGAAAGGTTCGAGTCAAAAGTTATTAATGACTAGCAGTTACACGCGGCTTCGCTCGCGTGGATTTCGTAATTTGTTAAAAGTAATCGTTCCTCAGTACTGTACTAAGATATTATCTGAAAATCTCCGAGCGAATTAGCTGTGCGGTTAGGGGTGCGCAGCTGTGAAAAGTATCCCGGTGAAAGTGGGTTCCAACCCACTGTCGGTAGCCATGAAGATGGTTTTCCGTAGATTCCCATTTTCACATCAGCGAAATTCTAGGGGTGTACCTTAATTAAGGCCACGGCCGCTTCCTTTCCACTCCTAGGCCTTTCCTGTCCCATCGTCGCCATAAGACGTAAAACAGATTGTAAAAATAATATCTGAAAATCAATAAAGTATAAAACTCACCGAAAAGAGTTCCATATATCCCAGAAACTCTTTGTAAAGCACGTTTGTGGTATCGCCTTTTGGGCCTAAGATGACCACGCGACATAGAACTGTATATGTGAGAAACAGTCTTCTCTCACGTCGAAAACAAACAAAAAACATGTTCTTTCTTTTTAAAAGAGATTCCAAATACCAATTTTCACGCCTGTAATATGTTACGTTTTTGACATATACTGTAGATATACCCTACCGCTACTGATTTTAAAAATGCACCCGCTTCTTAAACACTTTTAAGTGGATTTTCCGAAAACAAAAAAAAATACTGTTTCTTTATTTTTAAAGGAGATTACAAGTACATATTTCCACGTCTGTTACTTCTTCAGATTTTGAGATATAAGTATCTTCATAAAAAGAATTCAGTCTCTTCTTCACTTCCTCCCACCCCTCTCCCCCTTAAATGGACTTTCCGAAAACAAAAGGAGATTCAAAATACCAACTTTCACGTCTTTAACATCTTCCGTTTTTGAAATATAAGTACCCTCATAAACAGAATTCAACTCCTTTACTTAATTTCACCCTCCCCCCCACACACTCTTCAGTCGATTTTCCGGAAACAAAAATATGCGTGCTTCTTTATTTTAAAGGAGATTCAAATTAACAAATTTAATGTCTGTTTCATCTTTAGATTTTGAGATATAAGTACCCTCATACAAAGAAAACAACTAATTTTTACATTCATTCACTGCCCCCTCCCCCCTCCCCCCTCCCCTTAAGAAGATTTTCTGAAAACAAAAGAATACGTGTTTCTTTACTTTGAAAGAAGATTCCAAATACAAATGTTCGTGTCTGTAACATCTTCAGTTTTTGAGATATAAGTATCCTCATAAATGGAATTCGATTCCTTTTTCACCTCCCACCCCCCATTAAGTTGATTCCCTTCTCCCCCTCCCCCACGGAAAATGTGTGTTTCTTTATTTTTAAAGTAGATTCTAAATACCAATGTTCACGTCTGTAACATTCATTTCTTGAGATATAAGTATCGCCATATAAATAATTCCATTTCATTCACTTCCTTTCACCCTTCCTCTCAAGTGAATTTTCCGAAAACAAAATAATGTGTTCCTTTATTTATAAAGGAGCTTCCAAATATCAGTTACCACGCCTGTAACATCTTCAGTTTTTGATATACTGTATATGTATCCTCATAAAAATAATTCATCTCCTTTTTCATTTGCCCCCCACCTCCCAAGTTGATTTTCTCTAAAATATGCGTGTTTCCATATTTCTAAAGAAGATTCCAAATACCAACTTTCACGCCTGTAACATCTTTAGTTTTTTTTTTTTTTTTTAAGATATAAGTATCCTCATACAAAGAATTCAACTAACTTTTCAACTGCTTTACCTCCCCCTTAAGTGGATTTTCCGAAAACAAAGACATGCGTATGTCTTTATTTTTAAAGGAGACTCCAAATACAAATTTTCACCTATGTAACATCTTCAGTTTTTAAGATATCACTATCCTAATAAAAATAATACAATCCCCTTTTCAGTCTTTTTTTTTTACCCCCTCACCTTAAGTGTTTTCTGAAAACAAAAAAATGCATGTTTCTTTATTTCTAAAAGAGATTAAAAATACCAATTTTCACGTCTGTAACATGTTAAGTTTATGAGATGTTCTGTAGATATTCCCATTTTATGAATTCACCCCCTATTTCAGAACTTAATCCCTTAAGTGGATTTCCTGTAAACCGGGCGAGTTGGCCGTGCGCGTAGAGGCGCGCGGCTGTGTGCTTGCATCCGGGAGATAGTAGGTTCGAATCCCACTATCGGCAGCCCTGAAGATGGTTTTCCGTGGTTTCCCATTTTCACACCAGGCAAATGCTGGGGCTGTACCTTAATTAAGGCCACGGCCGCTTCCTTCCAACTCCTAGGCCTTTCCTATCCCATCGTCGCCATAAGACCTATCTGTGTCGGTGCGACGTAAAGCCCCTAGCAAAAAAAAATTCCTGAAAATAAATTATATATATTTCTTTATTTGTACAGGAGATTCCAAACACCAATTTTGACGTCTGTAACAATTTACGTTTGTAAGATATACTGTAGATATATTATTTTTTTTAAATTCACCCCCCTTTGTCACTTCCGTTCACCCCCTCCCCCCATTAATTCGATTTTCCAAAACCAAAAAAATACGTGTTGATTTTTAAAGGAGATTTAAAATACCGATGTTTACGTCTGTAAATTTTTTTAAGATTTTGAGATATGGATATGCTCGTTGAAGAAATTCGCGCCGCCTTTCGCCCTCTTAGCGACGGGATATCTAAAAATCCTCCCTTAGTGAGAACCTACACTGTAATACAAATGTATCCCCAAAATTTCATTTCATTCTGTCCAGTAGTTTTGGTTCGGCGATGATGAATCACTCAGTCAGTCAGTCAGTCAGGACATGTTATGTTATATATAAATTACGTAGTAGGCCCGTTTCTTCTTCCTCCCCATTTAAATGCAGCAGTCTCGCAGTGGTGCTCAGAGATGTACTACCCACGTTCCTGGAACACATCCCACATGCCCTTCGTCAACGGATGTGGTTCCAACATGATGGAGCCCCACCTCACTTTGGACTGAGGGTACGTGAACACCCGGATCAGACATTCCTTGCAAAGTGGATAGAAAGAGGAGGTCCTGCTTCGTGGCCCGCTCATTCACCTGATCTCACCCCACTTGATTTTTCCTTGTGGGGCCATGTAAAACGCCGTGTTTATGAGGCACCTGTCGAGACTGAAGAGGATCTCTCGGCAAGGATTGTCGCTGCCTGCGACGGTGTTCAAACGACACCGGGGATATTCGAACGGGTACGACAGAACTTTGTGTGACGATCCCATGCCTGCACTGACGTAGGGGGACGCAGGTAAACGGACTTACATGAGTAGAACTTTGCTTAACTTTTGACTCGATCGTTTCCGAAATATGGTTCCTTATTTCAAATTGATCCATTTGCTGTCCACCATCAACCCTGAAAATTTGTAACATCGTCACGGATAAACCCTGTATGTAAGAAAACACAGAGGTACAAAATACTGAGAACCACTAATATTGTATCTAAGCTTCAACACTTCTAGACGGAGCAATAAAACTCACTTTCTTTATCAAGTGAATAATAAGTGAATGAAGAAGAAAAAATTAGGGCAGACCCTAGGTTAATAACGTAATTGGCTTCATGTCTCACTAAATACTTCTACGGTTTTCGGAGACGCCGAGGTGCCGCATTTTAGTCCCGCAGGAATTCTTTTACGTGCCAGTAAATCTACCGACACGAGGCTGACGTATATGAGCACCTTCCAATACCACCGGACTGAGCAAGGATCCAACCACTTGGGGCCAGAACACCAGCGCTTGAACTCATACGAAACAGAGTGTCGATTTTCGAGGAAGCGCAATGTAAAAGTGCCTGCCTCTCGCCCGAAGACCCCGGATTCGATTCCCGGCCAGGTCAGGGAATTTTCTCTCGACCTGAGGGCTGGTTCGAGGTCCACTGAGCCTACATGATTAGAACTGAGGAGCTATCTGACGGTGAGATGACGGCCCCGGTCTAGAAAGCCAAGAATAACGGCCGAGAGGATGCGTCGTGCTGACCACACGACCCCTCGTAATCTACAGGCCTTCGGGCTGAGCAGTAGTCGCTGGGCAGGCCAAGGGCCCTTTCAAGGGCGTTAAGTGCCGTGGGTTTGTTTGCTTTTGGCAATGTAAAAGTAAAGAATCTTTTGATGAATTATGTCATCAAGGGCAATATTTTAGATTTCTGTGTTGTACGAAAACTTGGATAGATTGCTTAGCTAGCTGAGGATCAGTTTTACAAGTTGATCAGCAGTTGTCCGTAAATTTGAGCGTTTACAAACTGCTACTCTTGAAGAAAAAAGTGACGAAGTTTTTTCAGCTGCAGTACGTCTTTCGGAAGAATATCCACATGACCTGCCTACCGACAATTTTCTTTTGCTTAACGTCGCACCGACACAGATCGGTCTTTTGCGACGATGGGACAGGAAAGACCTAGGAATTGGAAGGAAGCGGCCGTGGCCTTAGTTAAGGTACAGCCCCGGCATTTGTCTAGTGTGAAAATGGGAAACCACGGAAAACCATCTTCAGGGCTGCCGACAGTGGGGCTCGAACCCACTATCTCCCGATTACTGGATACTGACCGCACTTAAGCGACTACAACTATCGAGCTCTACCGACTTAACTCATCAGTTAGTAACTACTTGGAACGTTGTTAAGAAAGAAATCTGCTTCCTGCGAAGTGCGCCCGTGAAAGACTTACTCCCTCTGTGGGTAGGGGTGGTAGAATAACACCCACGATATCCCCTGCCTGTCGTAAGAGGAGACTAAAAAGAGCCTCAAAGACTCTCAGCTTAGGAGCGTGGGTTGGCGGCCACGGGGCCCTTATCTGAGACCTGACATTGCTTCCACTTACTTGTACCAGGCTCCTGACTTTTATCTATGCTATCCCACCTTCCTTGGTCAACTCTTGTTCTTTTCCGACCCCGACGGTATTAGGTTCCCGAGACCTAGGAAGTCTTTCATTTTCACGTCCTTCATGGCCCTTGTCTTTCTTTGACTGATGTCTTCAATTTTCGAAGTGTCGGATCCCTTCCAGTTTTCCCCTCTGATTAGTGTTATATAGTTACCTAGTTGTACTTCCTCTTAAAAAAATAATCGCCGGACGAGTTGGCCGTTCGGTTAGGGTCGCGCAGCTGTGAGCCTGATTCGGGAGATAGTACAATCGAACCTCCTTGCCGGCAGCCTTAAAGATTGTTTTCCGTGGTTTCTCATTTTCACATCAGGCAAATGCTGGGGCTGCACCTTAATTGAGGCCACGGCCGCTTCCTTCCCACTCCTAGGTCTTCCTATCCCATCGTCGCCATAAGCCCTATCTGTGTCGATGCGACGTAAAGCAAATAGCATAATAATAATAATAATAATAATAATAATAATAATAATAATAATAATAATAATAATAATAATAATAACCACCTGAAAGACTCACGTCGCTAGGTCGCATTATTTAATTACCTCGAAATTTTTCATGTACATCGTGGGGATGTTAATGAACAACACAATAAATTGCGAAGTATAAGAGAAACATTTGAAGTATACAGTCAAACTCACAATTTTATTTATTCATATAGATTGTGTTAAAAGAACTATTTGAACGATTTGAAACTGTCCAAGCAAATGAAAACGACAGTTTACAATAACAATATAAGCCAAGGCGCAAGGGCATTCCGGACAGACTGAAAGCAAGTTGGCAGAGAAACAATATGTAATCCAACTGCACTATTCTCTAGGTTACAGTATAACAGTTCAGCACATTGTGACTACACATTCAGGAATGCTAGGTCGTAATATTTCCCTGACACTTGGCATTGACAGAGAGAGAAAGGGTCCGACGGATGAAAATGGACATAAAATGTTGTTATATTCGTGAAGATTGATAATCGAACAGTCTCGGATACTGAACAATCCTCCTTTCCTTTCCTTTGCGTGCAAGTGTTGGCTAACCGCTCGTCCTCACAGCGGAAGTAAAAGTTGCAGAACATTACTCGACCCTGACTCATGGCCGTGCAGTTATGACAGCACTGGAATTAAACTGTTCTTCAGGTTAGTTTGGAATTGTGCCATGATATCCTTCATCCTGAGTTCGCAACGTAGCGAATAATTCACACAAATATCAGGTTCAATTCGAAAATTTTCCATGAATTCTGAAGAAAATTCATAATGTAATTGTTACAGGGCTGGTAAAAATATTATGGGTAGAGCCCGAAAATTAGGTAAAATGCCTTCTATATCTGGGTGGATATATCGAAGTGCCACACAGAGACAAACGTGTTTCCGTACGTTTGGGAACGGTAGGACCAGTTACTATTTTGCCTTTCTTGTGTGTGCATATTTTAGCTTCCGTAGACTATTTGATAGTTCAAAGCCCCTTTTTTTTCCTTTTATAAGTTATTGTGGATATTTTCTGCAGTTATTCCTGTATTAAAATTAATCAATGGAAAGAAAAATATATAATCTCAGTGTACTGTATTAATAATAAAGAAAAACTTCATTTTAACTTAATAGATAAAAAATAACACTTGACGATATTGTCATATTACACAAACCTCTACTGAAAACTCTACAAGTCAAATGGTCAAGAAGTTTGCCAGCTCCCATCCTAGCTACGTAAAATTAAGCGCTGGTGGTGATTATTGTATGTTACTGTGTTACGAGTAGTTTTGGTTTATGTTGTTTTTATGCACATTTCATTTTTATTTTCGGCAAACTACTGTCTGGTAGAATGGTAAATACCTGCGTAGTGTTTGGGTGTGGTTTTTCCTATTCGCGAAGAAAGAAGAAAGAAGAACGAAGGAAAAGGAGTTTCTATTCACATGTGCTCATGTACACTTACTGTCTAGTTATACATGCTATTCAATGTACTATTATTATTATTATTATTATTATTATTATTATTATTATTATTATTATTATTATTATTCTGCCTCTTTTCCCACACTTATGGGGTCGCGGGTGCGAACTGTACCGCACAAGTGGATTTGACCCTGTTTTTACAGCCGGATGTCCTTCCTGACGCCAACCCTATACGGAGGGATGTAATCACTATTGTGTGTTTTTGTGGTGATTGGTAGTGAAGTATGTTGTGTGAATATGAAGAAGTGTTGGGACAAACACAAACACCCAGTCCCCGAGCCAGAATAATTAATCAGATGCGATTAAAATCGAACCAGAGACCCTCCGAACCCAAGGCCTCAACGCTGACCATTCAGCCAAAGAGTCGGACATTGAATTTACCATTAAAGGTGCCTAATTGGGGAGACTTTGGGTCGGAGGATACAACTGGGGGGATGATCTCGCCCAGGCGGCCTCACCTGCTATGCTGAACATTGGCCTTGTGGGGGGATGGGAATATTGGAAGCGACAGACAAGGAAGAGTGACGAAAGTGGCCGTGACTTTAAGTCAGATACCATTCCGGCATTTGCCTGGGGGAGACGTGGGAAACCACTGAAAACTACTTCTAGGATGGCTGAGGTGGGAATCAAACCCACCTCCACTCAGTTGACCTCCCGAGGCTGAGTGAACCGCGTTCCAGCCCTCGTACCACTTTTCAAATGTTGTGGCAGAGCCGTGAATCGAACCCGGGCCTCTGGGGGTGAAAGCTAATCACGCTAACGACTACACCACAGAGGCGGACATAATAATAATAATAATAATAATAATAATAATAATAATAATAATAATAATAATAATAATAATAATCTGCTGTAAATATTTGTAGATATCTCCTTGTTTAGGTCGAGTCAGCCCATTGTGTTACCGCCACAAGCCGAGCCTCCCTAAATGGATGTAATAATAATAATAATAATAATAATAATAATAATAATAATAATAATTTTACTGCAACACTTTATTGTACGTTGAGATTTTGTTTTGGTTACATTAGTAATGGTCTTGGTCTTTTCTATTCTTTAAGGATATGTTGTAAGGATGTCAACATTACTGTTAAAATTAGAGAAGAAGGATTAGTAAGCTTGCATAAATCGATCGGTGTTAGGTTTATTATCACAGAATATTATAGAATATATCTCAGGATTTGTGGTAAATATGTTAGTTAGTCAATTCTCTACAATGTGATCCTTGTTTTTTTCTTTTTTTGCTATTTTGTTTTACGTCGACTGACACAGATAGGTCTTATGGCGACAATGGGACGGGAAAGGCCTAGGAATGGGAAAAAGTGCCTGGTGTGAAAATGGGAAAACACGGAAAACCATCATCAGGGCTGCCGACAGTGGGATTCGAACCCACTATCTCACGGATGCGAGCTCACAGCTGCGCGCTCGTAACCGCACGGCCAACTCGCCCGGTGAGATATTGTAAGGAAGCAGCTGTACAAAAAAAAAAAAAAAAATCCTTATCCATTCGTTTCTTTGAAAAATATGGGTAATCTCTATGCTCCTACAAAAGATATTCATGTGTGAAAACTTACTGAGATGTATTTTAGAGAGAATACATGTAATGGTTTAAGTTCAGCCATGAAAGGGAACATGCCTAATGAAAGATATGCGTTTTCAAGGTTAGCTCTCATGCTTTAGATCTAAATCCAACGGACACGCATGCTTACTATCGCCTTATTAGCATAATTCCATCACTGCTGTTGAAAATACGTGTGGACCATGCTGTAAGAGAGTTGAATGGAAACAGATCTGACCACAGATCGGTATTAAGAGGATGGCGATTTTCAAGCATTTGTAAATTGATATACCAATGTTCCTTTTTTAACAGTAAAATAAAGGTGCTAACAGACCTAATTAATTATTATTATTTCGATGTGCTTTTAATTATTGTAATTGTCTCCTGTCCAATATTCCAGTTTCGGCTACTATTTTACATTAATGCATCAGGAGAGTGTAGTGACGTAAGATGGCGCTGGCCGCACGCTCAGAATTCTGCTGCTCATTGCCAGTCTAAATCTATATGTTTGTGCTAAAATATGATGCAGATGTGTGTTACGTAGCTTACATTAAAGCATCTTTATTATTTTAGTGCTCATATTCATCATTATTTTTTTAAATGCCTATATCCTAAATGTTAAGTGCTTATTTGCCTGCCCATTTTAGCAAAAGTGTCTGAACTTCCGGGCTCTAATTATAGGTTTTATTCCATTCTGTGACGAATATGACGCTTTTCCACACGGAAAGAGTGCGGAAAATGACACTTTACCGTACTGTAAATACTTTCCGTACTGTTAAACGGAAAATGGTACTTTACCGTACTGTATTACTTTCCGCACTGCTTTATTACAAACTGTCTCTGACTGGTTGAATTCCGCTTCAGAGCAAGGTAAACACGGATAATCAGAGAGATCATGAATCAAAGAACACAAGTTGGTTCACTTACGACCTGTTTTAAATACGAAAACAATACGTCTTTCGACCTTTTCCAAATTTAAACCAATTGTCACTAACAATTAGAAATTTGTTTCTGAAGAAGTGAGGTTCTCCCCCACCCTCTAATGCTCCGACATTAATTTTTAAAACTAAATTAAGCTAAGAGGGAGTTTCTCTTCTGACGGGAGGTAAAATACCGCCTCTCAAATATTTTTCCCCAGTCATCGGGTATTCTCGGGACTCTCATTTACTTGCCCTCAAAAAAAAGTTAACCCTGTTGAATTGTTTCTTCACCTGATTGCAGCATCGTAGTTCCGTACTCACCTACACAAAAATGTCGTCTCCGCATTCCCAGTTCAGGGAATCTGACGCCATCACAATACTGACAAATGATTTTTTTGCTAGGGGTTTTACGTCGCACCGACACAGATAGGTCTTATGGCGACGATGGGATAGGAAAGACCTAGGAGTTGGAAGGAAGCGGCCGTGGCCTTAATTAAGGTACAGCCCCAGCATTTGCCTGGTGTGAAAATGGGAAACCACGGAAAACCATTTTCAGGGCTGCCGATAGTGGGATTCGAACCTACTATCTCCCGGATGCAAGCTCACAGCCGCGTGCCTCTACGCGCACGGCCAACTCGCCCGGTACTGACAAATGTATAGGTTCATTCGTTTCCTACGAAAGGAAGCTTGATAAGGTGGTGGTGGTGGTGGTGGTGGTGATTATTGTTTTAGTAGGAAGTACAACTAGGCAACCATCCTCTAAATAACAATCAGAGAGAAAAGAAAATGGAACGGGTCTGACACTTCCAAAAATGATGACATCAGTCAAAGAAAGACAAGGGCCACAAAGGGCGTGAAAATGAAAGACTCCCTAGGCCTCGGGAACCTAATAATACTGTTGGGGTCAGAAAAGAACAAGAGTTGACCGGGAGGTCGGATAGAATAGATGAAAGTGAGGAGCCTAGCACAAGAAAGTGGAAGCAATGCCAGGACTCAGCTAAGGGCCCCGTGGTCGCCAACTAACGCTTCTAAGTTGAGAGCGCCTGGGGCCCTTTTAGTCACCTCTTACAACAGACAGGGGATAGCGTGGGTGTTATTCTACCACCCCCACCCATAACAGGGGGAAAACTTGATAAGGTGATGGATACATTGGTACTTAATTCTACAATATGCATGTGGTTATCTCTCGTTGAAGCCATGCAATGCTTCTTTAAGCTGGAAAACTTGCAGCTAAATACAGTCGTACGACCAAACTGTGTACGTCAGGTGATGATAAAGTTATCAGTCTGTGCGTCATAGCGCTTCACTGATGCCACCTATACTTTCCACTGCACAACTGTCTTAAAACCATATGGCGTGCTTTCTACGGCCTTTGGCTTTCATTTTTCTTTTCTTTTAGAATTTGTTGACATTGTCGTACTGTCGGTTGTGCACACACTGGCTACAAAGAATACCAGCTTAGATGTTGCAGAAGATGCTCTCAGCGAAGAACTTACCAAACTTCGAAATTAATTCCGCAAATGGCATCTCGAACCCAGAATGACCAAACATGAAGTCTGCACGTTCCATCTCACGAACTACTTGGCAAAGAGAACTTCCTAGTTCATGTTAAATCAGTAGCGGCCGGCCTGTAAGGATTCCCGGACGGTGTTCTCCCTAGAGAACGAAGTAGTTCTTTTATTTTCTCTCGACATTTGAAGTCAAATATTGGACTCGAATAATGCTAAGAAATTTACATTTCATTGTAAAATTGTAAAATCTCATAAATAAGGAAGACTGTTCAGCATTAGCCTAAGTTATCAAACTTAGGTGACTGACTTTCAGCGCACAGTTCACTGGTAAATGTTTTCAGGTTGAAGATTAGGCACGGACTCTCGAGATTACGTCCGAGGATATAGTGTTGGTGAGGGGGTTGAGATGTAAGGGGGGAACGCGCCGGCGGACAGTTTAAGAGGAGAGGAAGGGTGCGGGAAGAGGCTTTCACGTGGCCAGAGTCCTTAGCACTAAAGATGTCTTCACAAAGCCCTATATGAGCATGCGCCAGCCAAATCTCCATGGTTGCATGGAATAAAATTAAATAATAATTTACAATCTTGTTTGCCCTATCATTTATTTTTTAAGAATAAAAATAGTAAATAATTACATTGAAATGTCACTTTTGAGACCAGGAATTTTTGTTCAAATTGTGCCTCTCGCTTGCATCTCGCGTTTTGTGAGGGTTGGCAGGAGTGAATTAGTTTGTTTTCGCGCGGAAGACTTGAAAGAGTGCGGTGGTACTGGTAAAAATGAAATGGCGTATGGCTTTTTTTTTCTTTTTTTGCTAGGGGCTTTACGTCGCACCGACACAGATAGGTCTTATGGCGACGATGGAATAGGAAAAGCCTAGGAGTTGGAAGGAAGCGGCCGTGGCCTTAATTAAGGTACAGCTCCAGCATTTGCCTGGTGTGAAAATGGGAAACCACGGAAAACCATTTTCAGGGCTGCCGATAGTGGGATTCGAACCTACTATCTCCCGGATGCAAGCTCACAGCCGCACGCCTCTACACGCACGGCCAACTCGCCCGGTCGTATGGCTTTTAGCGCCGGGAGTGTCCGAGGGCAAGTTCGGCTCACCACGTGCAAGTCTTTTGACATGATTCCCGTAGGCGACCTGCGCGTCGTGCTGAGGATGAACTGATGATTAAGACAATACATACACCCCGCCCCCTTGCCAGCGAAATTAACCAATGATGGTTAAAATTCCTGACCCTCTCGGGAATCAAACCCGGGACCCCTGTCACCAAAGGCCAGCACGCTAACCATTTAGCCATTGAGCCGGACGATGGTACTGGTCAGTAGCAAAGAAAGAGTTGTGGGAAAATGTACTGTGGCCGCCCACCCGACCGAGAGTGCACCGGCCGCCACTCTATTGAATATACAGTACTTTGTTTTAATGGAAGCCAATTCTATTCCATTTCGACTCAGTTAATTTATAACTGTGAGTTCTTCAGTCTGTCAAAACTAATTCAGTATGACATGAATTCAGAGAATACCTGAAAAATTATATAATTAAAAACAGAATGACCGGGCGAGTTGGCCGTGCGGTTAGAGTCGCGCAGCCGTGAGCTTGCATCCGGGAGATAGTGGGTTCGAGCCCCACTGTCGGTAGCCCTGAAGATGGTTTTCCGTGGTTTCCCATTTTTCCAATCCTAGGCCTTCACTATCCCATCGTCGCCAAAAGACCTGTGTGTGTCGGTGCGGCGTAAAGCAAATAGCGAAAAGAAAGGAAGAAAAAAGAGAATGGCATATTTCGTTCTTAAAAGAACATCGTCAGATTCTATCACATCACATTTTAATTTCTTTAATGTATTAAGAGCCGGCCCCGAGGGGCAAGGATAGCGTGCCTGCCTCTTACCCGGAAACCCCGGGTTCGATTCCCGGCCAGATCAGGGATTTTTACCTATATCTGAAGGCTGGTTCGAGGTCCACTCAGCCTACGTGATTACAATACTGAAGAACTGTCTGACGGTGAGAAAGCTACTCCGATGTAGAGATCCATGAATAACGGCCGAGAGGATTCCTCGTGCTGACCACACGACACCTCGTAACCTGTAAGCCTTCGGGTTGAGCAGCGGTTGCTTGGTAGGCCATGGTCCTTCGGGGCCATTGCGCCATGGTTTGGTTTGGTAATGGGTTTAGAATTGATGAACGTTACTAAGACGTGTCAAAACATGCATGTTTAAATTCTGTTTATACCCTTTTAATACTTGAATTATTGAATGGCACGGTTCGTTAAGATAAGTTCCAACTTTCACGTATTGTATGTTGTATGTTGGGTATTCCGCCCGAAGGCTGGTTTGATCCTCTGCAGCTTCGCCAACAGTTAAAAGAGCATAAATACAAAGGGCACTAGGAACGTTTTGCAATACGCAAAAACGGTTGGCTGGACACCCTTGTTATGGTGAGGTATGAAAAGAAGGGTGAAAACCTGAAAAAGACAGCAAAGCGCGACCTTCACACCAGTTGCTACCAAGCAGTGGGAGTGAAAGCAAGTTAAGATGTCAGTGTGGTCTAAAGGTGAATATCGCGCAATTATCCGCTACAATTTTGCTCGTGGATTAACTGTTGACCAGTGCCTGAAGGAAATGACTCCTGTGCTGGGGAAAGACTGACCACATCGGACAACAATTTTCCGCTGGTACAAGGAGTTCCAGAGGGGAAATTTTGGGGTTGAAGACGATCCTCGTTCTGGGCGACCGTCTGAATCAGTGACTGAGGAAAACATTGAAGATGTGAGGAAAATATTGCAGCAAAAGAGAAGGTTGACATATCGGCAAGTAGAAAAGACCCTCCACATCCCTGCACCAGCTATTCATTCAATTCTACACGACCATCTCCATGTTAGAATGGTTTGTTCCCTATGGGTGACCCATTCACTTTCAGAGGAACAAAGGGCACATCGAGTGAAATGGTGCCGAAAATGCTAAAACAGTTTGAAAATGGGACTTCGAGTAACGTCAATAGCATCGTTACAGGTGACGAAACTTGGTTTTATTATTACGATGTCCCAACAAATCTCAGAACAAGGTGTGGCTGTTTGAAGATGAGGGTACTCCTGTGACTGTGCGAAAGTCAAGGTCAGTGAAGAAAAGGATGATTGCAGTATTCTTCACTAAACGGGCATCCTTACTCGGGTTGTGCTAGAAACACAAAGAAAAGTTACCGCGAAGTGGTACAGTGAGACTTGTCTACCTCAGGTCATCCAGGCTCTCAAGCAGCTCCGTCCAAGGTCACGGCTCAACACTTGGCTCCTGCATCACGACATTGCTCCAGCACATCGTGCTAATGTAACAATGGATTTTCTTGCCAGATCAGGGTTGACTGTGCTTGATCACCCTCCATACAGTCCTGATCTTGCCCCGTGTGACTTCGAACTCTTCCCAGAAGTGAAGATGAAGCTGAAAGGGCGGCGTTTAGCATCCGACGAGGAGCTTCTGGCAGCATGGGATCAAGAGTGTGAAAATGTAACCGAAGAAAAGTGGCAGAGCTGGTTCAGTGACTGGTTTCGACGTATGGAGAAGTGTATTGAGTGTGGTGGAAATTATTTTGAAAAAGTCTAAAGCGTTCACTCACATTGCAAAACTTTCCAAGTGCCCTTTGTAGAATGTAAACCTGATATCAGTTCATATTATATTTAATAAAATCAAAAGTAATTTTGTTTGTTTCTCGCTATACAAATCTAAACCTCTCCACTGATCAGTACCAAAATTTGTACCAATGTTCATGAGGTAACAATTACACTATAAAGAATACGTGCCACTTTGCGAGATATCGCCAGACATTGTTCGCCAGCGCACCTAGTGGGACGACCTTGAAACTGAGTGTAGTAATAATACCGATCAGCTGATGTAATGTGAAATTTTGTTCTTGAGATTTGCGTTAAGAAGATGATTTTCGTGAAAATTTGCATTTTATAGGTGACAAAATTTTTTTGATTTACAATCAAGCAAGCATTTAACCATGTTTGGTAAAGTTTGTGCTGTTTTTGGCTGCAATAACTTTGAACTTGTTCAGCTATTGAAATCTTTCTTTCACTTACCTGGAAACAAAACAGTGGGGTGTTTCTTAAAAACAATGAATTTATTATTTGTGAAGAAAATGCTCTGTCTTGTTACGGTATTCAGTTCTATCAATGATTACTGTACAGTAGTACTTTATTGTCTTTATCTGCATTGGTGTACATTAAGTAGTTGTTTTGGGTTGTTAAATTGTTTGTTAGGTACTGAGTTGTTATAACTGTCCTATTATTAAGGGCCATGGCCTACCAAGCGAGCGCTGCTCAGCCCAAAGTTCTGCAGATTATGAAGTGTCGTGTGGTCAGCACGTCGAATCCTCTTGGCCGTTGTTCTTGGCTCTCTACATCGAGGTAGCCATCTCACCGTCAGATAATTCCGCAATTGTAAACACGTAGGGTAACTAGACCTCGAACCAGCCCTCAGATCCAGGTAAAAAAATTCCCGGCCCTGGCCGGGAATCGAACGCGGGACCTCCGGATAAGAGGTTGGCACGCTACCCCTACACCGTGGGGTCGGCAACTGTAGAACCTCACAGTTTCGAATTCTGACGCTACGTAACATATTTTCGAAGTAGGCCTACTGTGTGTTCTGCCATTCCAATAACTATTGCTTGTTTACATCCGGTGCTCTGTCATCTGGCTCACGCGCCAGGTACAGCAAAGAGCACGGAATCTTGCCAATGCACCTAGTTTACAAAAGTGTTTTCCCTTGTCTAATGTTGGCAGCACCTCCGTAATATTTGTTGGTCACACCAGCCCCTTGCTAAGCCATTCCCTAATTGGTTCGAAGTAAACTCTGACACACAAATACTTAATCTGAGTGGTTGAAGGGCAATGAAGGGCGACAAAATGAAAAACTCCTTAGGCCTCGAATGCTCTAAATACCGTCGGAGTCGGATCTCTCTCGTTCCCGACGGTATCCCCTGCCTGTCGTAAGAGGCGACTAAAAGGGGACCAGCGGCTCTTAAATTTCGAGCGTACCGGACGAGTTGGTCGTGCGGTTAGGAGCACGCGGCTGTGAGCTTGCATCCAGGAGATATTAGGGTTCGAATCCCACTGTCGTCAGCCCTGAAGATAGTTTTCCGTAGTTCCCCATTTTCACACCCGCAAATGCTGGGGCTGTACCTTAATTAAGGCCACGGCCGCTTCCTTCCAACTCCTAGGCCTTTCCTCTCCCATCGTCGCCATAAGACCTATCTGTGTCGGTGCGACAAAAAGCCACTAGCACTAAATTTTGAGCGTGGGTTGATGACCACAGGGCCGTTAACTGAGTCTGGCATTGCCTCCACTTGATTGTATGACGCTCCTCATTTTCATCTATCCTATCCAACCTTCCTTGTTCATACCAGGCCCTGACGATATTAGGTCACGAGGCCTAGAAAATCTTTCACTTTCACTCCCTCCGTGGCCCTTCTCTTTCTTCGGCCGATACCTTCATTTTCCGAAATGTCCGATCCCTTCTACTTTTTTCATTCTGATTAGAGGATAGTTGTCTTGAACTTCCTCTTAAAACAATAATCACCACCACGACCACGTGGGTGGTTGAAACGCACTAGCAATGTAAACGCTTGTGGAACAGTATTCAGAAGGTGTGAAAGGAGCTCTTCCCTCCCCTGCCCGTGTTTCATTGTGGTTTTATTTTTAAGTCTCTGTATTTTATTTTAAAATATTTTTGAATACCCAAATTATTCTTCTGGTGCTTTTGATATATCCTGGTAGAGTCGTGGATGCGCACTGTGGATTTTGTTTTGTTTTACGGACGGATGCCCTTCCTGGCGTGAACCCTATGTGCAGCGATGTATTCACTACTGCGTCTTTCTGTGGTGGTTTCGAGTGTGATGTCTGGCTGTAGATGAGTATTAAGACGGCTATAAACACCCAGTCTCTGAAACAGAGGAATTAACTATATGGGAATCGAAGCCTGGGCCCTCTGAACCGACCGCCAGTAGGCTGAGCATTCAGCCAAGGAGCCGGATAGTGTACTCTCGCGACAGCCAGTTGAAAATGCCACCACCCTTTGGAAGGCACTCACTGTAGCCACAGGTTTGATGGGTTCGATCCACTATACGGTGACATGTTTATATTCCATTTCGTGTTGTGTTGTTGGCAAGCTTGGTTGACAAATGGTTAGTTTCGAAGCTCCACAGCTGCGAGAAATGTGATTATGGTTAAGCCGACTTTGACCGCAAGAAGATTAAAGAATTTTGACGATAACCCCAGAAAACGACTTTGTGTTTTCTAGATGAGTGGTTTAAGTCTTTTGTGTGGATAGAAAACCTTCTGGTAATGCTCGCAAAGAAATCTGCGCCGTTTGTAACAAAGACGTTAAAAAAGAAAATGGTGGAACTTCTGATATCACGGTTCATGAAAATAGTCAACACCCACAAGAAAAATTCCCAGCAAGCAGCTTCAAGTTCAATTACGTAATAATTTTTAAGTAACATGATAATTCAAGTGAATCATTGATTAGTTTGTTACGCTATAATAAGTGTGTAACTACTGTATATTACACTTGAAGTGGAAAGCATGGTAAAAAATCTCCGCTGTCAAAAAGCAGCAGAAATAGATGAAGTTAGACCTGAAATGGTGAAATATAGTAGCTTCACAGAGTAATAGGATTAACACGGATTGTTAGTAACGTACCTTCTGATTGGATTAAAGTAGTAATTGCACCAGTCTATAAGCAAGGGAACAGGAACGATTCCAACAACTATCGAGGTATTTCATTGATCAATATATCAGGCACAGCGTGCACTGGCATCTTGTAAAGGAGGGTACGATCAGTGGTTGAGAGGAATTTCGATGAAAAACTCATGTGGTCTCAAATCCCAGAGGGCTGTCGGGACCAGATTGTCAGTATGCACCAAGTAATTGAAAAATAATACGAGTGGTGCTGGTGGTGGTGGTGATTATAGTTTTAAGAGAAAGTACAACTAGGCAACCACCCTACGAGAGGAAGAGACTGTTATGTTTCGTAGTTCTATAGAAGGCATCTGAGAGAGTATCAAGGGTAAAGACATTAGCCGTTCTGAGGGATTAAATTATTACGAGCAATCATAGCCATTAACTCGACAATAGGGCTGCAGTGAGAATTGATGGTAGAATGAGTTCTTGGTTCAAGGTATTTACAGGGGTTTGACATGGCTGTAATATTTCACCTTGGATGTTCATAATTTATGTGCATCATTTACAGGAAGGTATAAAGTGGCAGGGAGAGATTCTTTTTTTTTTTTTTTTTTTGCTCCTTGCTTTACGTCGCACCGACACAGGTAGGTCTTGTGACGACGATGGGACAGGGAAGGGCTAGAGTAGTATAATTGGACAGTTCGGCCGCCTCCTCCTCCGCCCGCCGCCTCCTCCGCCTCCTCCTCCACCGCCGCCGCCGCCCGCGGGAAATTTGAATTTTGGCGGGAAATTTGAATTTTGGCGGGAGATTTGAATTTGTAAACAAAGCCACGTGCTTTTTGACAGCTGTCATCGACAACAACGCATCGCTAACCTCACTGCTGCCATCTTGACGGGCCTAAACCTCACTAGTGCCAACTTAACCTAACTAGCATGAGGTAAACAAACCCACGTGTTTTTTGACAACCACGTGCTTTTTGACAGACAACAACGCATCGCTAACCTCAGTACTGCCATCTTGACGGGCCTAAACCTCAGTAGTGCCAACTTAACCTAACTAGCGCGAGGTAAACAAAGCCACGTGCTTTTTGACAACCACGTGCTTTTTGACAGATTTGTAAACAAAGCCACGTGCTTTTTGACAGCTGTCATCGACAACAACGCATCGCAAACCTCAGTACTACCATCTTGACGGGCCTAAACCCCAGTAGTGCGAACTTAACCTAACTAGCATGAGGTAAACAAAGCCACGTGTTTTTTGACAGCCACGTGCTTTTTGACAGATTTGTAAACAAAGCCACGTGCTTTTTGACAGACAACAACGCATCGCTAACCTCAGTACTGCCATCTTGACGGGAATAAACCTCGGTGGTACCAACTTAACCTAACTAGCTCGAGATAAACAAAGCCACGTGCTTTTTGACAGCCACGTGCTTTTTGACAGCTGTCATCCGCCATCTTTAAACTACAGAGCGCTGTGCTGCCCTCTTTCGTCACCTGTCATCGGCAGTGCTGCCATCTTGGCGGGCCTAAACCTTAGTGCTACCAACTTAACCTCACTAGCTCGAGATAAACAAATCTACGTGCTTTTTGACAGCCACGTGCTTTTTTGACAGCTGTCATCCGCCATCTTTAATCCATAGAGCACAGTGCTGCCCTCTTTAGCTACTTACCTTTGAAATGTGGTGGCGGATAATTTGAAAAAATGCTTTTTTGACAGCAGCCATCTTTGAGCGCCGTGCTACACTCTTTAGCTAGTTACCTTTGAAATGTGGTGGCAGGCAATTCCACATGACAGCAGTCATCTTTAATCAAGAGAGCACCGCGCTGCCCTCTATGTGGTGGCGGCAAATTGAAAAATTCTACATGCTCTTGTTTGGAAACAAACTCACGCGCTTTTTTGACAGCCGTCATCCGCCATCTTTAATCAACAGAGCACAGTGCTGTACTCTTTAGCTAGATACCTTTGAAATGTGGTGGCGGCAATTTGAAAAATTCTATGTGCTCTTGTTGGGAAACAAAGCCACGTGCTTTTTTGACAGCTGTCATCCGCCATCTTTAATCAATAGAGCACTGTGCTGCTATCATGCGGGCAATTTCGTCAGCTGTCATCCGCCATCTTTAATCCAGAGAGAACAGTGCTGCACTCTATGTGGTGGCGGTAAATTCCACGTGCTTTACAAACCTATGTGCTTTTCTGACAGCTGTCATCCGCCATCTTTAATCTAGAGAGAACAGTGCTGCACTCTATGTGGTGGCGGCAAATTCCACGTGCTTTACAAACCTATGCGCTTTTCTGCCATCCACCATCTTTAATCTAGAGAGAACAGTGCTGCACTCTATGCGGTGGCGGCAAATTCCACGTGCTTTACAAACCTATGCGCTTTTCTGTCATCCACCATCTTTAATCTAGAGAGAACAGTGCTGCACTCTATGTGGTGGCGGCAAATTCTACGTGCTCTTATTTGGAAACAAATTCTACTCGCTCTTCAGCTGTCATCCACCATCTTTAATCAAGAGAGCACCGTGCTGCCCTCTTTGTGGTGGCGGATAATTTGAAAAAATTCTTTTCGACAAGCAGCCATCTTTAATCCAGAGAGAACAGTGCTGCCCTCTTTAGCTACTTACCTTTGAGGCGGTTAATTTGAAAAATTCTTTTCGACAAGCTGCCATCTTTAATCCAGAGAGAACAGTGCTGCCCTCTTTAGCTACTTACCTTTGAGGCGGTTAATTTGAAATATTCTATTTAACAAGCTGCCATCTTTAATGAAAAGAGCATCGTGGTGCTATCTTGCGGGTAATATTTTACGTCACAGCTGTCATCCACCATCTTGCATTGCTAACCTTAGTGCTGCCCTCTTTAGCTACTTACCTTTGAAACAAAAAATCTATTTGACAAGCTGTCATCCGCCATCTTTAATCCAGAGAGAACAGTGCTGCACTCTATGTGGTGGCGGATAACTTGAAAAAATCTTTTTGACAAGCAGCCATCTTTAATCAACAGAGCACCGTGCTGACATCTTTAGCTACCGCCATCTTACATCGCTTACCTCGCTGCTGCACTCTATGTGGTGGCGATAAATTCGAACAAGTTTAATCACGCATCGGGAAAGCTAGAGTAAGCACGTGCTGCAGTGATGACGTCATCATGCATGTTTAGACTTGTCCGTTTTCTTAAGAGTAAGACGGTGTAAAGGAATGTGGTAGCGGTAAATTCGAACAAGTTTAAACATGCATCGGGAAAGCTAGAGTAAGCAAGTGCTGTTGTGATGACGTCATTGTGCATGTTTAGACCTGATCGTTTTTCTTAAGAGTAAGTCGGTGTAAAGCAATGCAATAAGTACAACATTTTTTGAATGCGATCAAATATTTATTTACAAATGTACTACAACAGTGTTCGTTTTTGCTGCTGACAAGGTTGGTGTGCTTCTTAACAACGTATGCTTCTGAAATGCCTCCTGCAACATTCAAATTAAGCAAAGCATTTAGAAATATATTATACTAAGTATGTTATGCTTTACAGAGAAGATCATATACTTCTTACCTTGCTGTTATTCCTTTTCGGAATCATCATCATCATCATCATGAGGTACTAGAGAAAGTTCATTCATACACTGTGTACAGTGTTCAATCCTCGGATTTGGTCCATCCCAATCATCATCACCATTTTCTCCTCGATGCTTGTAATGTCGTTCACAAGTTCTGCATAAAGCTACTTCGATTGACATCTTACTGTGTAGAGGAAGGATGTCCCAAAAATTATGTACGTAAGAGGCAGCGTACGTAGGTTCATCGATATCTCGGCGCACCACCACCGACTGGTAAAATGTGCCTGCGGCTCTCGTTGTCACTATTACTTTTACATTACTTTTAATTACTACATTTCTACATTTCTACATTTCTGACTTCAGTTAGGAAAACCACGAAGACAAGTCTTTATGAGAATCCCGTAGCGAAGCACGGGTACATCAGCTAGTTATATACAAAACATCCTCAACCAAAATTTCACATGAATCTCTGTCATTTTTAACGAAAGTGTCCTTTGCTGCAGATATTGGTTTGAGGCGTGTAACCTCAAACACTTTGTTCACAACATATGCAAGTCAATACACCTTCTTTCTGGGAAAGACAGTTATGATAAACGTTCCCTCTTTTATAGCTTCCTCACACAGTGATGTGACAGTTTCAATTCCAGTCTCCGTTGTGTCTTCAGAGATCGATATCAATGGTGACCTGTATGATTTGGTAAGATGCGTAGAAAAATGTTAAGTCGGTTACTCTGATTCAAAAAACAAATGCACATTGGTGGGTCTTTCAAATCACTGTACCGATGTCCAGAATTTGTTGGCACTTTGGCTCGGGGACTGGGTGTTTGTATTCGTCTCAATCTTCATTTACTCATCACACTACAAACCACCACAGAAACACGCAATAATGATTACTTCCCTCCACATAGGGATGACTTCAGGGTGGGCATCCGACCATAAAACAGAGCTAAATACACGCAAGTACCGATCCCATAAAAACTGAGAGAAAGTCCAAGAAGAAGAAAAAATTGGTTTTACGTCCCCCAATTACTTTTATTGTTTACGGAGACGCCGAGGTGCTGGAATTTTGTCCCGCGGAAGTTCTCTTAAATCCAATAAGTCTACCGACATTTCTGGGCATTTCATCCCGCGGGCACACAGCTAAGACCATCTACAATAATATCAGACCATAATACTAAAACAAAATGGCCGACGCATCGGTTCAATGTAAACACGCCTGTGATACATAAACATAACCATTTGATTATCGTATTGAATTGCTAAGCTGTCAATAACACCGAACAGAAACTTTACTTTGGGTAATACACCGATACTATCTAGAAATATCCTATATTTATATAAGCAATATGTGGATAATTGAAAATATGAATATTTTCTATGAACTAATATGGTAAATGAGATAGGTAGGCCCTAATATAGGACTGCATTCTAAAATAACAGTCCTGGGGGAGTATTTGATGCGTTTCAATTCAGTCAATTAATTGATCAATCACGAATGATCCGAATTTAGGGCTGGTCGTCCAAGTGGCAGATTACGTATCAACTGTTTACCTAGACTTTTCTTAAGTGATTTCAAAGAAGTTGGAAATGTAGACCTATCTAACTGGTGTAGATATAGTAGGGGGCACCCTTGGTAAATTATTCCGGACCGTAATTCTTCTTCCTATAAATCAGTACTTGTTTTAGAAATACATTTGTTTGAATGACCTTTCTATTACCATACGCTTTTCAATATAAATATAATAACCTACCTCGTTCAAGAAATTTGTTAGAAACATAACCTTGTCGTGAATTCAATTCTCTCATAACATGATTCTGATAATGATTCACCAAACTGCTACATCTGTTTCACTTCAGATAATCAATAGGAGAATCAATTTGAAGTCCTCTGGTAGCTTATGCATTTTCGTATAAAGCACTTGAACACCCAAATCGTTGGCAACGTAAATACGTACTGTGGCAGTATATAAGTTGATACCTTGTCCTCTAATTTAACAAAGAGAATATAATCTTCATTCACAGATAAAATAAATAGCTTTATCACTTTTTATAACCACACTTTTAAAATCCTCAAAATGTATAGTAATTGAGAAATGTACTAGGATTGGCACCAACACAGAGTTTTGGCCTTATCCGGAAAAAAACATATCAAGTACACGGAACACATCCTCTCTATTGACAAATTTATCCTCGAATGTTTTAATGCACCCTAATAAACTACTTGTAACTACGAAATCGTCACGATGCATTAAGTCGTTGCCTACGAGATATACAAGGCCGGGAAGTGTGCGCTAGTTCTGAGCATAAAAACCGTCCACAACCAGGTTCGTAGTACCGCCGCCAGATGTCTCGACATCTTGCTATAGTTTTCATGTGCTGTAGTGTATTAACATATGGAGAAAAGTGTTTTTAATACGTTTACTTATAGATTTCACTTACCGTTAGTGTTCAAATGAACTCGAAGTAAATTTCATATACTCTATAAAATATGGTATATCGTACTGTAAGTCCAATTCGTAAAAAAAAAGGGAGAATAATTGGAGTTTTCAATCATTTCCAGCCGATCCAGTTTTAAAGGAGAAGTGGATAATTGCTACATCCGGACGGGGGTAAGGGGGCAAATTAGGTTCGCTTTGGTCGCCTGGGACGTCATCCAGAGTCTGTAATTTATATTTTAAATATTGAGACTTCAGATTAAGGGTTACAGATTCATTAGATCACTTCACTGCTTCCGACTACCGCATCAAAAGACACCAATTAGGCCTATGCTGGCTTTTCGAATCGAAGAAAACTAGAATAACACTCCTCATTAAAGATCCCCTTGTGGGTGGGGGCGGTAGAATAACACCCACGCTATCCACAGCCTATCGTAAGAGGCGACTAAAAGGGGCTCCAGAGGCTCTGAACTTTGGAGCGTGGGTTAGCGACCACGGGAACCTTAGCTGAATCCTGGCATTGCTTCCACTTACTTGTGCTAGGCTCCTCACTTTCATCTATCCTATCCGACTCCTCTTGGTCAACTCTTGTTTTTTTCAACCCCCACGGTATTAGGTTCCCCAGGCCTAGGGATCCTTTCATTTTCACGTGGTCCTTGTCTTCCTTTGGCCGATATCTTCACTTTTTGAAGTGTCGGATCCGTTCATTTTTTTTCCTCAGATTAGTGTTATATAGGACGGTTGCCCAGTTGTACTTCCCCTTAAACAATAATCACCACCACCACCACCACCTCATTGAAGGAAACCTCCATTACGAAGCCATGAATTTGACATGCGTGGAGGAAGCGTTAGGATCCCTTATCATAGATAAAATGGCTATCAAGCCCAGAGTACACTATGATCGTAATCCTGATCAGCAACAGTTCTGGAAATAGGCATACTTGATGAGACGCTCGAAGGTAAGCTAACTAATCAATTCGCGATTATTCTATTTTCTTTCAGATGTACTATTTTTAATAGGCCTAAAATATCTGGAAGTTTTTTGCTATTGGTTTTACGTCGCACCGACACAGATAAGTCTTATGGCGACGATGGGATAGGAAAGGGCTAGGAGTGTGAAGGAATCGGCCGTGGCCTTAATTAAGGTACAGCCACAGAATTTGCCTGGTGTGAAAATGAAAAACCACGGAAAACTATCTTCAGGGCTGCCGACAGTAGGATTCGAACCCACTATCTCCCCAATGCAAGCTCACAGCTACGCGCTCCTAACCGCATCTTAGATGCTATTGATATTAAGAATGACACCACACCTTTTCAGAAAAACCTGTCACTCTGGAGTTGTCTTCCTTGGCCATGATATGTGGTTATCTCGTACGAGTTGCGGAAGAAAATTCCAACTGTCAATCATGCTTGGAACAGATATCTTCGGCCACTACTGACAGTCCATTGATGTGCCTCATTAGGATGAAAGATCGTGGAGCATTACGCTACCCCTCAAAAGAATTTGTTTACTTCCTGTAAAATATGTTGAATTTTACGCGTCACTCATTACGTTATCTGGGAAATACGAATTTAGTTTAAAAACTTCACGTTTTTTTTGTTCCAAAGTTCATTGAGGCATTCAAATGTGACGAGTGTGATCAGAGAGTACTGACTGCAACTCTCATTATAAAACTTTTAAAACCTATACTCGACAATGAAGCTCATACAATTAATTACAGATGCTCATGACTTGCGAAAGAACTTCAGGACAAAACCTTTAAGTTGGAAGATCTTAAAAATGTGAGTGATACGAGCAGTGGTCATGGTAAGTCATTTTTAATGTATTACTTTTATTAATTATCACACTTGACTTAGCCTAAAATAATTCCAAATACCACTTAAATTTGCCTTACTTTGCATCCAACCACTCGAAATCACATTTAGGTGGTCCTAACTTCATTATTTGTAGATTTTTACGTCTTTAGAAACCAACATGTACTATTAATTGAATGTATTTCGCGCGAGCAGCATAGCAAGATGTCGAGACCTCTAGCGGACGTTCGTAAAACTACTTGCGACCCACCACGGCCGACTTGATGCGTCGCTCTAGCTAGCTCCTTACCGGCCTTGACAATCGGGCGCACGCACTGTAATCGGAGTAGTTACACAGCTCGACACGTGGCGCTGGCGGCCGACCTATTTGCGATGTTGTTGTTGTTTGTCCAACCCTTGTCCCGTTTCCCTACGGGGTCGGGTATGAGGTGAGATGAATTTGTCTTGGCGGTTTTTTTATGACCGGATGCCCTTCCTGACGTCAACCTCATCAGAGGAGTTAATGAGAGATGAAATGAATGACGTGATATATGATAGTAGGGAGAGGGTGAAACCCGGTGCCGGCACATAGCCTACTCCTGTCGAATAGCACCAAGGGGTCTGCTCAAGGCTTAACGTCCCCATCCGACGGACGAATCACCATCAACAGCGTCATATGCCCTCACTCCATATGAGCACTGCGGAGAGGTTTGGAATTTAATCCAGGCTTTTGGCACGCAATCTAGTGATTAGAAATTGTATACCACCACCTCCCCTACCCTGCCGGCCAACATTCTGATGGTGAAAATTTTTTCGACCAACGGGACTCGAACCGGCTAACCTCGGTGTTAGACCGTTTTTTTTTTTTTAGACTTCAGCGCCTTAACGATCATGGCCACCAGGCGGGCGGCCGACCTATTTGCGATAGAAATGCATATTTCTTTATGGAAAATATATTGACTTTGATTGCCGATTTATCGTAATTTAGAGCTATGGAGAATGTAACATAGGTTAATACCGTTAAAATAATTAATCCTAAAGGTTACTTTCGTTGATATTTGCCAAAATGATGTCGTAAAATGGAACTGCGGGGAGATGACTTAGTCCAGCTGACGTTCTGATATTGACTCTGATTGCCGATGTAACTTAATTTGGGGAATAAAATAGTATGTTACATTGACTAATATTGTTAATATTAATCCAAAAGGCTACTTTCATTGATATGTGCCAAAACAACGTCTTGAAATGAAACTGCAGAGGAAGGAGTAGTCCAACTGACGTTCCGTTCCTTAATTGTGAGGAATAATAGTAATCGTTTTTATTAGCATGGCATTTAGATACATAGCAGCACTTACCACAATACTTCTGTCTTCTGATGTTAATATTGAGATTGAGAGTCATTGTTCAATTAGAGTTTTAAAATTCTTCAAGCGCTGCTCTCAGTAAGGGCGTTGGACAAAATATAAAAGTCTTATTTTTTCCATATTCATTGTATGCATAACAAAGTCACCGCCGTACAGGCCATGAAGAGTGGAAGAGTGGAAGGTAAAGGCTTCCACCATTGTTAACCGCGGCACGTGATGGGGTAGAGTGGTTAGCTCTACGCCCGGCCGCCTTTGCCTACCAGGAATTAACCTGGTACTCATTTGTGGTGTAGGCTGAGTGAACCTCAGGACCATATGCATCTCCGAAAGTGGAAATCTCGTTTCTTAAATTTGACGACTTCCTGACGGGGATTCGAACCCACGTCCTTCCGGGCGAACGGAGCACGCCTTTACCGCCTAGGCCAAGCAGCCCCACGTTGTATGCATGCATAACATAAATAATTTGACTCAAACATATTTAAATTTTAATTTCAATATAGGCCTATATAGTTTCAGATTATATTTCATTCATACCTTTCACTAGAAAGGCCGTGCTAAATTCAGACAATAATTTTTACTTAAAATGTAGTAGGGTGGAACAAGTTGGCCACGCGGCGTTCAACCATGAGCTGTGAGCTTACATCCGGGAGATAGTGGGTTCGAACCCTACTGTCGGCAGCCCTGGAGATGGTTTTCCGTGGTTTCCCATTTTCACATCAGGCTGTACCTTAATTAAAGCCGCGGCCGGTTCCTTCCCACTGCTAGCCCTTTCCTATTCCACTGGCGTCATAAGACCTATCTGTGACGGTGGGACGTATAAAAATAGCGACAAAAGAAGAATTTTAAATAAGAATTCAGTGAGAGAAAAGTATTTTGAGTAAATAAATTGGAAACTGTTCTCTGCTCGATGATGATGATGCTTGTTGTCTAAAGGGGCCTAACATCTAGGTCATCGGCCTCATTGCTCAGGTAACAACACTTCATACGTTGGCCTTACCGTCATAGCAGTAGTGATTCTTACTTGTCAATGTTTAAATGTTAAAGTTCAGATTATCTTGGATAAAAATGTGTTGTGCTGCTGTTATATGGCATATACGACACCGCCTAAAGGATTATTCTATGAGAGAAAATTCACGGGTAAAAATACCTGGTTAGCGGAATTAGCTGCCACTCCTGGAGGCCCGGGTTCGATTTCAAAAGTGGTACGAAGGCTGGAACGGGGTCCACCAGCCTTGGGAGGTCAACTGTGTAGTGGGGGATATCGATTCCCACCTCAGACATCCTCGAAGTGGTTTTCCATAGTTTCCCACTTCTCCTCCAAGCAAATGCCGCGATGGTAACTAACTTAAGGCCACGGCTGCTTCCTTCCCTCTTCCTTGTCTATGCCTTCCAATCTTCCCATCCCCAACACAAGGCCCCTGTTCAGCATAGAAGTTACGGCCGCCTGGGTGAGGTACTGGTCATCCTTCCCACTTGTATCCCCGACTCGCAGTCTCACGCTCCAGGACACTAACCCTTGAGGTGGTAGAGGGGATCCCTCACTGAGTCTGAGAGAAAAGCCAACCCTGGAGGGGTAAACAGAGTAAGAAAGAACGAAAGCAAGAAAGAAAGAAGGTAAATACCTAAATACCCGAAATAGAAACGGTAAACTAAGGTGAAAGTGCTACCTGCTTTTAGCCACTCCGTAGTTTTGTCCTGGTCTACAGAGAATTCGTGAAATGACAGTGTCCCTTTGCTCTTTTTTTTTTTCCTGTTCGGAATACAAAAAAAAGGCACACAGCAATTCGAATATTTCCTAACACAGTTAAAGAAAAGCAAATCACCACACCATTAAAAAACGAATTAGGGCATAAGTTAAAATCCTTATTCAGGACGAAGTTACAGCGAGAAATCACTTTGTTCTTGTTTCCATAAAATTTCTGCTCGAAGTACAAAAAGTTGCACAAGAATGTCACAAATTCCAAGATTTGTGAACACAATTTAAAAAATATGATCACCGCACTACACAATAAAAAATAAACTCACTAGCGCATAACTATCAGATCTCAATATCAAGCCAACAAGCACCTCATTGCGAACACATTGGTAAGACAGCAGAACCTTATAAATAAAACTGGAAATGCGGCATACAGCTTCCTGTCAGTGGGTAGTAGGCCAGCGCTCCAGCGGCATTATGGTGAAACTTTTCAATTACAGCTTTATGCTGGGCTTCACAAGCGATTGTCAAGGCCGGTATAAGGAGCGCAGCGAAGGATCCAGTCGGCCGTGGACCCACATTTCTATCGGTCCACTTCCCGGCCTTGTATATCTCGTAGGCAACGATTAAGTACACTTGATCTGAATGTAAGTGCATCTGCTGTAATATGAATTGCATCCAGGCATTCAATACGATCGACACGTCCTAATATGACAAAATAGTTTTAAAAACAAATTTCAATAAAAACGTCACTACACTAACGTTTCCTAATCAAACCAAACCAACAGAAAGAACTAAACAGATGCTTCGCACATGCTCATGTTTACATTTGAACAAACCGATCGGGGCGCCATTTTAGGTAATATCGATAGCTGCATTAAGGTCTGATATATAGTAGTTGGTCTTTACACAGCACTGTAAGCGGGCGGGCAGGCGGGTGGCCGTGAAGGTCCCAGTCACAGCGGCGATACTCGAGTTTGAAATGGAGACAGAAAATAATGAAAGAAAGAGGGCAGAAATCCGCGTCATTTATGTTCACTGCAGTTTACGTTTTCGACCGGATACAATAACGAGCTAGACCTACAACTTCAAATATTTTTATAAAGTACGTAATGAATTACAATTTTCACTATTACATTTTAAGAGGTTCTTTATAAGGTAGATAAGCTGTGGCTTGTTATTGCTGTTTGGGTTTAAATTACCTGATGAACTCACCAACAATCAAGTCATGCTTACCGCGAATAAAATCAGTTAGGCTTTTAATTTGAAGGCATACTGTATATCTATTTGGTACACCGGTATGCATTTAAATTGTTGTACTTTAATCCTGAATAGTAAATATCTATGAACTCACTAATGATGAAATTCTCTCGCCATTCAGAGGCTAGCTATTATCATCGGATGCCTGATAAGTTTTAAATAGACTACTATTTTCAGAAATTCAGTGAACAGGGAAAGTCACACAAGACTACAACACTGCGCAAAATCAAGCAGTAAACTCGTTGAATTATGTAATATTACTTTTTCATCATCATCTGTTTACCCTCCAGGTTCGGTTTTTCCCTCGGACTTAACGAGGGATCCCACCTCTACCGCCTCAAGGGCAGTGTCCTGGAGCTTCAGACTATTGGTCGGGGGATACAACTGGGGAGTATGACCAGTACCTCGCCCAGGCGGCCTCACCTGCTATGCTGAACAGGGGCCTTGTGGAGGGATGGGAAGATTGGAAGGGATAGGTAAGGAAGAGGGAAGGAAGCGGCCGTGGCCTTAAGTGAGGTACCATCCCGGCATTCGCCTGGAGGAGAAGTGGGAAACCACGGAAAACCACTTCGAGGATGGCTGAGGTGGGAATCGAACCCACCTCTACTCAGTTGACCTCCCGAGGCTGAGTGGACCCCGTTCCAGCCCTCGTACCACTTTTCAAATTTCGTGGCAGAGCCGGGAATCGAACCCGGGCCTCCGGGGGTGGCAGCTAATCACGCTAACCACTACACCACAGAGGCGGACAATATTACTTTTTGCTGAGTGAATGACAGAAGATTTACTTTTCTTTTTTTACAAATGGTGTGATTTCCATCCATGGAATTGTAAATCGTAGCTTGTACGCGTAGGCTACGGCCACACGAGCAGTTAATGCTGTTGGAAGTCAGCAGCAAATACAGGAGAAAAAATGTGCACCTTGTGTTGCAATGTGATGGGCCACACTTGCCAGTAAATGCAGTTCGCAGGAAGCAGTTCCAGGTCTTGCTATTGAAGGGATTGGTCAGAGCCCATTTCTTTAACTGCATAAGCTGTTGGACAGTGGCCACAAGAGACGGTGCTTACTGCGTATTTCATTTTCGTTCATCACGTATAGCCGGGCTGAGTGGCTCAGACGGTTACGGCGCTGGCCTTCTAACCCCAACTTGGCAGGTTCGATCCTGGCTCAGTCCGGTGGTATTTGAAGGTGCTCAAATACGACAGCCTCGTGTCGGTAGATTTATTGGCACGTAAAAGAACTCCTGCGGGACTAAATTCTGGCACCTCAACGTCTCCGAAGACCGTAAAAGTAGTTAGTGGGACGTAAAGAAAATAACATTATTATTATTATTATTATTATTATTATTATTATTATTATTATTATTATTATCACGTATAGAACAGTAGTACATTTACGAAATATGGAGTATGTGGACAATGAACGTGTCATTCTGGAAGTGGAGAAGTACCAATGTTTGTACAATACGCGCAGTAGCGGCGCTAAGAAGCTCGCCCTCCCCCCCCCCCCTACCGCCCAATAATTGAAAATAGGGTCTCGTTTCCCGATGAGGAAGGTTACATGTTTATTACGTGGTACAAGATTGTAAATAATTACAATGAACAGCAACGACGAGGACATTTCGCCACTTACAACTGACAGATCGTGAAAAGAGTTCACTGACATTCGATAATATTTAAAAACATATGTCTTGGTAAAGCTTCGTGTTCTCATGAATAAGGACAAATTTACCCTTCGTTGACCTTTCACTGATAATAGGATGAATCCACCACTTTCTTTTCTTTTCAACGCTGCCTCAGTCGTACAAGTAACATGGATAAAGTAAACATTCGCAGCAAGATTTATAACTGAACTAGATCTTCGGGAACTTTTTTTGCTAGTTGTTTTACGTCGCACCGACACAGATAGGTCTTACGGCGACAATGGGATAGGAAAGGCCTAGGAGTTGGAACGAAGCGGCCGTGGCCTGAATTAAGGTACAGCCCCAGCATTTGCCTGGTGTGAAAATGGAAAACCACGGAAAACTACTTTCAGGGCTGCCGACAGTGGGATTCGAACCCACTATCTCCCGGATGCAAGCTCACAGCGGCGTGGCCCTGACCGCACGGCTAACTCGCCCGGTAGATCTTCGGGAACAACAGATGTTCTTTGCTCTGCAGCAACTGTGCGACAACTGCATTTGCTACCGCCGTGTGGCATCCAGAGGCAGCAATTGCCGTGGTACAGTTTTCGCTGCTTGGTGCAACTGCATTTACTGCCTCGTGTGGCCTTAGCCTTAAACCACGTACCTTTGTAGAGTGAAACACAAAAATTATAACGCGTCAGTTTTCTTTGAATGAATAAATATAAGAAAATAAAACTAACTGTTTATATCGAGCACAGTACAAATCAAACCGGAATATCTTGACAAGGTCAGTTTTTCTGCGATTACAGCGTTTTATTTTAAACATTGTATGCCAATCAACATTTTGCTGAGTGGTGCAGGAGAGCTTCGTAATAACAATCGAAGTTACTGCTGCCTTCCCTGCAAAGTGCGTTCGCTCTCTCGCTTTACTGTGACGTATGCTTGCTACGTAAGCTGCCCACATTTACGTCACGCCACCCGGCCGCACTGGCATAGCCTCAACGGGCATCCAGCTGAGCACCTCTGGGCTAGCTTATTGAAATAATGCTGCACCGAGCCGGTGTAGAACGCGCTAAATTGGGCTGAATAAAATTTCCTTTACATATCACCGACACAGATACGTCTTATGACGACGATGGGACAGGAGAGGCCTAGGAATGGAAAGGAAACGGCCGAGGCGTTAATTAAGGTACAACCCCAGCATTTGCCTGGTGTGAAAATGGGAAACCACGGAAAACCATCTTCAGGGCTGCCGTCAGTGTGGTTCGAATCCCCTATCTCCCTAATCCAAGCTGACAGCTGCGCGCCCCTAAACGCGCGCCCAACTCACTCGGTACTCACAATACTGCGTAGAACCTTGCAATATTTAAATGAAAAGTCCAAAATAATAATTACCTTTTCTACAAGCTTGTAACGATTAGCTTTATTATTTGTTTTTTATCTATGGATCTTTCTCCGTATTCCTAATTGGAATTTCTACAGCTTCGAAGAGAGCATAAAATATAACATGCAGCAAACCTAAAAGTAATGTTTCCCGTTAAAAAAAAAAAAAAAAGAAATCGGCGAAGTCCGACAAGATAAGGGTTGACAAGCGCCTCCAAGTGCTGTTCCAAGCTGATTGCTCATACCGACTGAATACTAAGACTTTCTTTGCGTTTCTGCGAAAATCCTTCCGTACCACAACCCTAATTGCTTCCTGGAAGGCCCCTGAGCTCCCAGTACATTGTCGCACAGAAGGGACGCCTCCCTGTGCTTACAGCACGTCAATAAAATCGCTGACGTTCTTGGCACACTCATAAAAGTCACTCAGCTTGGAAATGTTGTATTTACGTTGGTATTTACAAACCAGCACTGCATTACCTTCTAATTCCAAATATATCTTTCGAAATAAATATTACCTGACCATGGATATAAATGAGAACGTTGCTGATTTCGAACGAGCAGATATAACTTCTAGAATTTACTATTCCTCACTCCACAGAAAAATGTTTACAGGTACGTAAAGGTACAGTATATTGTAAATTTCTCCGCTACACGGAAAAGGATAGATTCACGGATATGTTTATGAGCTTAGAAGACAAGAGCGAGTACAGGTTCTTTGGTTGTTCCCCTCTCAGTAGCCTCTTACGACATGCATGGGGATACAGATAATGCATCCTTTCACTCCACTATTTGACTTTCAGAGCCATGAGAAATAAAGAGTTCGGATGAATCGAAATAAATATGTAGCATCATGATCTACTGTACGTCCAACAATATGGCAGCTGATCCAGCACACAACATTCCCATGTCATGTCACGAGATAGCCCCACCTATCAAGATCTACGTCCAACAATATGGCAGCTGATCCAGCATACATTCCCATGTCATGTCACAAGATCTACGTCCAACAATATGGCAGCTGATCCAGCACACAACATTCCCACGCCCTGTCACAAGATAACCCCACCTATCAAGATCTACGTCCAACAATATGGCAGCTGATCCAGCACACAACATTCCCACGCCTTGTCACAAGATAACCCCACCTATCAAGATCTACGTCCAACAATATGGCAGCTGATCCAGCACACAACATTCCCATGCCTTGTCACAAGATAGCCCCACCTATCAAGATCTACGTCCAACAATATGGTCGCTGATTTGGCCCACAATTTTATGGCCATAAATATTAGCAAGAAACGTATTATGAGAAACATTCTGCAGCTTTCGGTGACGTTACCGTGTGTAATGGGCTTGGCTATTTTCGGCTCTTTGCTTTACGTCGCACCGACACAGACAGGTCTATGGAGACGATGGGATAGGAAATACCTAGGAGTTTGAAGGAAGCGGCCGTGGCCTTAATTAAGGTACATCCCCAGCATTTGAAATGGGCTTGGCTGTGACCTAGACGAAACGACTGTCAAAAGCAGTGGAAACTCGTTTAAAACACAGCACCATTTGTACCTACTGTATACAGAGTGAAGCTAAATTCGCGCACTCGGGCGTCGCAGTGCGACTCATCACAGGCCAGCAATAAAAGAAAGTCTCACGAAAGTTCGTCCTGCGAGTATATCAGGCAGAAAAAGGACGTTGAAGAGTGGCAATCTGGCAACACTGTAACCACATGTACGGTAAGTACCTCTGTCAGCAAATAGTACCCATGCAGTACAGTTGGTGCAGTGGGTAGAGTTTTGGGTTGGCATGCAGGAGGTCGAGGGTTCGATCCTGGGTTGAGGCGCATTTTTTACATTACATACTGTAATACAGTAAGACACCGTACCTTAGATCACATGTACCCTACATTTACAACATTTTGTAACGCTGAACACAACAAATACTTCGCTAGACCTACTGGTAACGTAAGGCCCTAACGAAATGTAATGGACCTGAACGAGGCAAGAATAATAGTTGGTACTAATCTATGAGACCATTGGAGGAAGGTACAAAGAAAACAGGTTTCACATCTAGTATATGAAGTAGTGCGAATAAATTCACGCCCACGACGTGGAAAGGGCGTCTTTCAAAGCTGACCAATGAAAACGATTGTTCCTCCATTTCGAGGATCGTAGTATGTAAGTGCAAATGGTTTCTAGAGGACCCGCTGCAATCGCTGTTGACGATTAAGATGCCAGATACCATACCACCTGGACTATATTTACGAAATAAAAAACATACGCTTCAACACAGAATCGACCCCTCGACCTCCTGCATGCTAACCCAAAACTGTATCCACTGCACCAACTGTACAGCACGAACAATATGTGCTGATAGAGGTAGTTACCCTACATGTGGTTACAGTGTTGCCAGATTGCCACTCTTCAACGCCCTTTTTCTGGCGGATATACTCTAAGTACGAACTTTTGTGAGAGACATTTTTTTTATTGCTGGTATGTGAGGAGTCGCGCTGCGACGCCCCAGTGCGCGAATTTCGCTTTATCCTGTATAGAAGGCAGAGTTCTGGCACACAGTAATAACGTATGGAACAAGATGACGAAGACTTAGTATAGACAGATGACGGACAATGGTTGCCTGGTTACCACGGTGTAGATTTTCTGTCCGCATAAAATTGCTCTCGCTAAACTATGATGTTACTAATTCCAGATACACCCCCAGTCCAAAAACATACCCATGTTAAAAAAATTGAACGGAGTTGTGTCGGGCGCACGACCCCAAGTTTTGAAGTGATAGGTGATAGGCACTGTCCCAAAAGTACGTACCAAGATTTGTTTGTTGACATTTTACTTCTTATTTCTTAGCCATGTTCAGCACGCCTGGTGTAGGTCTTTCTATTTGACGCCAATGGGCGACCTACGCACCTCAGTGTGAGATGGTGATAATGAGATGCGGAGAGAGGTGAAACCCGGCGACAGCACGTAGCTACTCCTGCCGAATAACACTAAGGGATCTGCTGAAGGTTTTACTTCCTCATAGCATGGACGAATCGCCGTTCTTTCTGATTAACGTTAAGAGAGGACGGTTGCTCAGCTACACAATAATCTCCACAACCACTACTATTCAAATGATGCAATAAGACCTGCCATGACCACTTAAGGAACATATTGACTGTCATCTCTGAAGTTCATAGGCAGTCCCGTAGTCGTGGCGTGATATCTATCTTCTATCTATACAAATAAAATAAGAGTTTTGTCTGTACATTGCTCAGAATTTGAAAGGAATGGTATTTCTGTATTGGTCATGTCCGTAGTAACAAGGAAATGCATTTTTTACTTTTTCGTAATTTCTGTCTGTCTGTCTGTCTGTCTGTCTGTCTGTCTGTCTGTCTGTCTGTCTGTCTGTCTGTCTGTCGGTAGTCTATGTATGTATGTATGCATGTATGTATGTATGTATGTTTGTACACGCATCACGATAGAACGGCTGAAGAGAATTTAATGAAACTTGGTATGTAAAGTCGGGGAATGAGCCAATACAATCTAGGCTATAAATCATTTCATTCACGCTGAGTGAAATGGTAGTTTAGGGGAAGGCCTGAAATTTAATTCTCAAATATTTATATTATTACTTGTCCTATCGATAATTACTACATAACTAGGTTATATAGAATTAAATTTCCAATCATTTATGTTTCATACATGTTTACCGTACCGGCTATGATAACACAGATAATCATGAATTTGTATTTGTGTTGTTAAGTCCGTATCAACGCCGAGCCACGAGAAAATGGGTAAACAGAATTTAATCAAAATCAGTATGTGGAGTCGGGGAATTAGAAACTACAATCTAAGCTATAAACAATTTTATTCACCCTGGATGAAATTATAGTTTAGAGGAAGGCGCCTAAAATTTTTGTAGCTATGTTATTGGTCCTGTTGAGAAGTACTACATAACAAAAGTTATAGAGAATACCATTTCCGATCATTTATGTTTTGTTCAGTTTTATCGTACCGACTATGATAAGAGTGGTATTTCAGAGTCGGAAAAAAACTAAATGTGAAGGCCTACAATATCGAAAGTGCATAACATTGATGAACAATAACGTTATACTGACCATTATTTGTTGTGATGTTCTTTGTCTCTTATGTTGCCACTCAACTCGGATAGATGGGATTACTGCTGCGTACCGAGTATAAAAGCCTGACTGAATATTGGCGGGAAATAGCTGGGGAGTTAGAAAACTTTCTTCTTTAGCATGCCATTCCTCTGGTTCATACATTTTTTAATACTGCTGGTACGTAACACACTGGTTCAGCATAGTATTCCAGCTATTCGATTCCTACTCTGACGGGCTGTTTTGAATGAGCAGTGTGCACACTTAAGGCAGAGGCTCACTTAGTAGTAGCCAAATTAACAGTGAAGATGGGGTTTCTCCTCTGGCTTGGAGGAAAAATTTGCCTCCAAGTCAGATAGACTTTTCCGCCGCCAGTGTAGTGAACTGAGATTTTCCGACTCATCGGGTATTCCTAGGAAACAGATTAGTAAAAGGGAATAGTTTTTGCCCTGACACTCTCCCCTATTCGACACCCCCCCCCCCTCTCCTCACCGTGAAAAAGTACGAAGTGTGTTCACGGATCACGGCTGTCTGCGGCTTGGTCATTCCAGCTCTGGAGATTTGGACTGTTTAATCGGCAGCGTAGTACTGTTCGTTAAAATGGAGAAAATGTATGGTTTTTCATTTGATCGAGTATTTCATATGAAAGCATTGCTTTTAATCGTGCTTTTCCAACTGACGTCATTGTAATGACCTATGCTCATTTCAGTTGGGAAAACTACTAAGACATCTGAGGATGTAAAAAGGCAGGTGGAGAGCGATTTATAATGAAAACTCTCCAACATGATTTTGACTGACTGTAAGCAAGCGGGCCTATCATTATAATGAAAATTCCCTAACCCAGTCTTCATATGAGGAAAGACGTTCTGTGACTTCCCCGTCGCCTTTCTAGGGCAACGATAAAAGCTATGCATTCTAATACAATCTTGCTCACAACGTGTACACTACCCAACCTAGAATTCAGTATACAATGTAGAATTCCGTCGCGAAGCACGGGTACTACATCAGCTAGTGTGGAATAACTTCGGAATAGCAGCACGTGTATCAATAAGGAGGCCGATACCACGTATACTTTTCATTGAAGTATGGGTCTCTTGAGCCATATATTGCCTTCTTTTCATCGCTGACAAACACCGTTTGCTCAATATACATTCCAAGCCGAATTGTAGAGTCGATTTTTAGACGATATCTTGAGTTCTGACAAGGCGATTATGTTCACATGACGTGTACAGCCATTCGGTAAGCCCGACGACTTCTTCATGAACTTCAAGACCTTTCGTGTCAAGACGGTGGTAGTCAGTTTTTGGGTTTTTTTTTTTTTGGCCAGTGGTTTTACGTCGCACCGACACAAATAGGTCTTATGGCGACGATAGTCTGTGATTTAATGCAGAGAACACAAATATACAAACTCCAAAATATTTTGTATACGACATTGTCACAGGAATACAAAGTAGAAAAGAGAATAATAACTTGCATACTTCGGTACTAGTGCTTCCTAGGCTTTGGATATGCGCTTGCGTATTTCAAGACCGCAGAGACTAGTGTTAGTGACGATGGATCTAGATATTCAAAACTGTTGACCATCTCATAGCCAGCGACTTTTGTAATGTTTGAATGGTGGTTGTTGGAGCGGTCTAACGATAATTACTTTGGCTTTCGAACAGTTAATATTTCCGAGTCTATACACTCTGCACCGATTTTCTGTTTCCGCATTACGTTCTCTATTCATGCTCATCTTTGGTTATTATCAGAGTGTCATCAACATACCGTAGATTGCTAATTTCTTTGCCCCCACCTGCGATGCCGCCATTCCAGTCTTTAAGTTGCCCCTACTGAACTTTCAAATGTAAATCAACTAATCATAGGTACTGATAGATGACCAGACAATATTACCTAGCAACCGCGCAGGCTATGATGTAAAGTATGACTGGATGGTCAGATAATGTTACCTAGCAACGGTGGAGGCTGTGATGTAAAGTATGACTGGATGGTCAGATAATGTTACCTAGCAACGGTGGAGGCTGTGATGTAAGGTACGGTACTGATGGATGGTCAGACAATGTTACCTGGCAACCGTGCAGGCTGTGATGTAAAGTATGACTGGATGGTCAGATAATGTTACCTAGCAACGGTGGAGGCTGTGATGTAAGGAACTGATGGATGGTCAGATAATGTTACCTAGAAACCGTGCAGGCTGTCTTATGTCTTGCTGCCATCGGAAAATAGCAGCCGTTGATGGATGGCCATGACCATATCATTTGATTTTCGCAAATGGAAGAGTGGTTTCTTCTTCCTTTTTTTCCTTCTTACTTTCTGGTCTTATGTTTTTCAATTTTGTCTCATTATTTTGTCATATTGAGCAATATGATACATTACATTCTTGATTTATGCCTTTTGCTTTATTGTTTAGTCATTCTCATGTATTTACGTTGGGCAGTCAACATATCTAAATATCATCCGAGCTTTCAATAGACGAGAATACCCAAATTCAAAAGGCTGAAAACTCGGTTCGAAAACAGTGAAATAAAATAACCTTCAACAACCCTTATCCGAATTCTTTGTAAATCCACATCCCTAGAGAGGGAGGAGACATAACTTCTAATCTGGACAGACTGGCCGTGAGAGTGTGGTGGGGGGTGTGTATTATCACTGTAGTAGATGTGGGAGTCTTATTTCTTGTGTGTGATTCACTTCAAGTGTTAGAATGCCAAAGATAAACTTAGCTGTGCATTGAAGAGAAATATTTCACAATTCTACAGATGGTCAGATACCGTTCTCAGAAATATGTGAAGTGGAAAGGGAAGTGGATAAAATATTTACTAATCGGCAACATGTGGGTTGTGACAAACACGTGGTATTCAGAATATCACTGGATGACATGCACATGCTCAGTTATTTCGTTTGTAAAAACTGCATTTTGAAAAAATAAAAGACTGAAATACTAATCCCCCACGTATTTCTGTATCTATTATTATTATTATTTTTTCTCTCTTTCTTTCCTAATCTGTTTACCCTCCAGGGTTGGTCTTTTCCTCGGACTCAGCGAGGGATCCCACCTCTACCGCCTCAAGAACAGTGTCCTAGAGCGTGAGACTTTGGAGCGGGGGATACAACTGGTGAGGAAAAAACGTACCTCGCCCAGGCGGCCTCACCTGCTATGCTGAACAGGGGCCTTGTCCAGGGAGGGATGAGAAGATTGGAAGGGATAGACAAGGAAGAGTGAAGGAAGCGGCCGTGGTCTTAAGTTAGGTACTATGCCGTCATTTACCTGGAGGAGAAGCGGGAAACCACGGAAAACCACTTCCAGGATAGTTGAGGTGGGAATCAAATCCTCCTGCACTCAGTTGACATCCCGAGGTGGAGTGGAACCCGTTCCAGCCCTCGTACCACTTTTCAAATTTCGTGGCAGAGCCGGGAATCGAACCCAGGCCTCAGGAGGTGGCAGCAAATCACGCTAACCACTACCCCCACAGAGGCAGATATTATTATTTCCGGCTCCATGGCTAAATGGTTAGCATGCCGGCCTTTGGTCCTATGGATCCGGAATTCCATTTGCGGTAGGATCGGGGATTTTAACTTTCGTAATTCATAGCAATAATTGGCTCCGGGACGCGATGTTTGAGAGGTCCTCAGCATTATGTTTCATCTTAGGTAAGGCCCCATCATCACAAACGCGCAGGTGGCCTATTCGGCTTTAACTCGAAAGACCTGCGGTTGCGAACTGTGTAGCACATGTTGATTTGGCCATGTTTTACGACCGTGTGCCCTTCCTGACGCAAATGTAATTACTATTATGTGTTTCTGTGGTGGTTGGTAGTGCAGTGTATCGTCTTTTGTTTTCTATTTTGCTTTACGACACAGATATATCTTATGGCGACGATGGGATAGGAAAGGCCTAGGAATTGGAAGGAAGCGGCCGTGGCCTTAATTAAGGTACAGCCCCGGCATTTGTCTGGTGTGAAAATGGGAAACCACGGTAAACCATCTTCAGGGCTGCCGGCAGTGGGGCTCGAATCCACTAACTCCCGATTACTGGATACTGGCCGCACTTAAGCGACTGCAGCTATCGAGCTCGATGTGCGTCGTCTGAATATCAGGAGGAAAGTGTTGGGACAAACACAAATACCCAGTTCCCGAGCCAGAAGAATTAATCAGAGACGATTACAATCCCCGACCCGGCCGGGAATCGAACCCGGAACCCTCTGAACCGAAGGCCTCAACGCTGACCATTAATTTATTATGATGATTATTTTCTTTTCGGCCTGTTAGGGATCATGTTAATCCAACAGTTTTCTTCCTCGAGCTTTAACATTTTCCCCATTCGTTTTCGACGTTGTTGCTGTCTTTCTTCAGTCTACCTCTTCCTTGTTTTAATCTTAGCGTTTTCTTGGAACCTCCTTTCTTCTATGAGTTTCATCGTAAGGGGGTTACGCTCCCGGATATCATCACTTCTTGCAAGTCTCCTTATACCTCGGAGAATCTGGCTCCTTTCGTTCTTTTTCTAATAATAATGATAATAATAATAATAATAATAATAATAATAATAATAATAATAATAATAATAATAGTAATGTCTACTGTTATTATTTTATGGACACGTTTGACCAACCAGTCTCTCGTTTACTGACAAAAGAGGAAGACCAAGACACCACGTCTGATGGAAGTAAGCAAATACTGTATCTGCAGGAACTGGGAGGAACAGAAAGAGACTTAAAAGACCGGACATTTCTCAGTAGTATGCGTAAACAAATAAGGTTCCAGGACAAACCACCAAGAAGGAAGAGAGGTGTCCTTCGGACAAAGGAGAGGGAGGAACGACACAGCCAGAAGATGCGTAGTTTCTGGGCAAATATCAAAACCCACCGCAAACGCAATAGTTGAATATCGTGGTTCTTATACGAATAATGATAATAATAATAATAATAATAATAATAATAATAATAATAATAATAATAATAATAATAATAATTTTCTTTTCTTGTTTTACAATTTGGTTTACATCGCAGCGACATAGGTCTTATGGCGTCGACGTGATAGGAAAGGCCTAACAATGGGAAAGAAGCGGCCGTGTTCTTAATATTAAGGTACACCATTTACCTGGTGTGAAAATGGGAAACCACGGAAAACCATCTTCAGGACTGCCGACAGTGAGACTCGAACTCACTATCTCCCGAATACAAGCTGTTAGGTACGTGACCCAAGCTGCGCGGCCACTTGTTCGGTGATGGATGATAATAATAATAATAATAATAATAATAATAATAATAATAATAATAATAATAATAACTCTTTTTTTTGCTATTTGCTTTACGTCGCACCGACACCGGTAGGTCTTATGGTGACGATGGGATAGGAAAGGCCTAGGAATGGGAAGGAAGCGGCCGTGGACTTAATTAAGGTACCTGGTGTAAAAATGGGAAACCACGGAAATTCATCTTTAGGGCTGCACACAGTGGGGTTCGAACCCACTATCTCCTGTATGCAAGCTCAGAGCTGCGGGCCCCTAACCGCACGGCTAACTCGCCCGGTAATAATAAAATAATAATAATAATAATAATAATAATAATAATAATAATAATAATAATAACGGGATCCATTCAGCCTCGCGAGGACAACTGATCAACTGATAGAGGGGGTTCGATTCCCACCTCATCCATCCTCGAAGTGGTTTTCCGTGGTTTCCCATTTCTTCTCCAGGCCAATGCTTAGAGCATACCTAACTTAAGGCCACGGTCGCATCCTTCCCTCTTCCTTGTCTATCCATTCTGATCTTGTCATCCCCCACAAGGTCCCTGTTCTATGTAGCAGGTGAGGCCGCCTGGGCGAGGTACTGGTCACCGTCCCCAGTTGCAACACCAAACCCAAAATCTCACGCTCCACGACACTGCCTTTGAGGTGATACAGGTGGGATTCATCGCTGTCTGAGGGAAAAACCCACCCTGAACGCTAAACGGATTAACAAAGAAATAATAATAATAATAATAATAATAATAATAATAATAATAATAATAATAATAATAATAATAATAATAATAATAATTTTATTGGTTTAATGTCCCACTAACTTTACTTTTTCGGTTTTCGGAGACGCAGAGATGCCTAAATTTTGTACCGCAGTTCTTCTTTTTATGCGCCAGGAAATCTACTGACACGAACCTATTGTATTCGGGCACCTTTCAAATACCACCATGCTGAGCCGGAATCGAACCCGCTAACGTGAGCTCAGGAGGCCAGCGTTCTGCCACCTGAACTACTCAGCCTGGCTTTTCTTTCTTGTTTCTCAATCTCATTTGGATCATTCGTGGTGTTATTATGTTATTATTATTATTATTATTATTATTATTATTATTATTATTATTATTACCAACCGAGTTAGCCGTGAGGATTGAGTCGCATAACTGTGAGCTTGCATTCGGGAGATAGTGAGTTTAAATCCCACCGTCGGCAACCCTGAAGATGTTTTTCCGTGGTTTCCCATTTTCACACCAGGCAAATGCTCGGTCTGTACCTTAATTAAGGCCACGGCCGCTTCTTTCCAAATCCTAAACATTTGCCGTCGTTGTATCGCCGAAAACCATCGATGTGTTAGTGCGACGTTATCACTAAAAAGTACCATTATTATTATTATTATTATTATTATTATTATTATTATTATTATTATTAGATGATACTTTTTCTCTCCAGAACGAGTTAAAGGTAATGTGGATAATTCACATATTTACCATTTTGTATGAATATATATTTTCGTCCATTTTTCGGTAATTTTTTCGCTCTTTTTAAGTCAGTTTTAAAGTGTTTTAGGTAATTTTCAGGGCATTGATAATAATAATAACAATAATAATAATAATAATAATAATAATAATAATAATAATAATTGTTTTACTACATTTTACGATTTTCGGAGACGGCGGCGTACTAGACATTTGATAAGCAGGAGCTCGTTAACTTCAATGCTACAAACTCGCATACAGGAAATTCTTTGAGTCGATGAAAACTTTTTAGAGAAATACCGTCTTCCTTTAAGTCACCTATTATTTATTCCCCGACAGTAATGATGCAATTTAACGATGCAAGATCGATATATCCAGTAATTGCGTGAAGAATCGACATCTGGTACCTCATAATAGGCAATGTTAAACAAATATATACAGTAGGACTAATGTTGCTTTATCTTGTTTATCAATAAATTACGATATTTATTAACCATTTTTGTAGATCTGCGTCGGTGATTTTAATTTCCTCAGTGTCCGATTGTGAGAACAATGTCGGTTTTTTTGTTTCTAGAATAATATGACCACCCTAATTACATATCAAAATGTAATTGGAGAAATGAGCTAACTCTGTTCTTTTGAAAAATATACTATTATATCGTGTAACGAATATCTATGCACAAGACCAGAGTCGAACCAAACACTACACACCGTCTCTACACCTTTTGTTCTGAATGACACCTGCGGACAAGCTTTTATTCTAAAATAAAAAATGAGGGAGTATCCACAATGATGCCTACCTTCCATATCTAAAAGGAGATTTGTATTTCAGCACATTACAGATGTCCAATCAATGACAATGTGTCTTACGACACGTGACACCAATGCGGGCCGATAACAATGGGAAAAAAAAATCTCCGCCGCTCAGCTGCACTGTGTAAATAGATTCCAAACGCAATTACCCTAGTTTCTAGCTATAATATTGCATGCCGATCTAGGTTAACTCGATGTACGTCTTGAATACACTGCGGTACCAACACCCTTGTCATGTAAGGCCTTCAACTCTTGTCACTGACAGCTCGAAGTACCGTTACCCTCAAACCAGCTTATAATACAATAAAAATGCAACTCACGTGTGAACTGGTGGGACGATATCCAATTATGAGAATATCCAAGGCACTTATATGTCAACAAACACTAGAAAATAAATCACTATCACAACACAAATATTTTTTTCTTTATAAAATAATCACAAGGAAATACTAAGAACACACTACATACACAACACACGCCAACTGATTAATAAGCAAACATAACTTTACTGTATTAATTAATCACTAATGAATCACGTAAAACAATCCACGGCTCATAAACAAATTAAACTTCGAAATAACTCGCACGCCCATTCGACCGCGCCACGTAAGTTTTCAACTTTCGCTTCGGCTCAAGCGGAGTTCTACCGCTAGGTTGGGCTTGCAGCGCGTTGTTCGCTTGTCTTTGCCGGTCGCGGAGGGGAAAGGGAATGCAGGGGAACCGGCCAGACCATGTGATGGACCACGTGACTCAATAAAAGAGTAGCGTTCTCTAAGGTCGAACTGGCCACGCTAACCAGATAACCACATGAACCTTAGTGGAATCAATAAACTCGCGTTCAACAGGTTTTAACAAGGAAAATAGCTCGGAAGGTAAACTTGAGCGCCGTGTTCCGCCAAGAACTGGGTATGAATGTGCGGACGACACTTATAGCTAGCACACGCTTTGTTTGAAGGAGTCAAGGAACTGTTTCAATTATGACCACTCTCAATTAATTACAAGGGAACGGACACTGGGAAACTAGCAATTGACTAGTTAACACTCCGCTAGGGGTGACCATTACATGCAGCAAAATTTACAATATAAATAGGGTTACCAGACATCTGGGTTCTGCCGGTCGTGTCCTAGTTTTATACGCCCGGGGATTCTACTACTACTACTACTACTACTAACTACTACTACTACTACTACTACTACTACTACTACTACTAATGTTATTGGGTTTACATCCCACTAACTACTATTACGGGTTTCGGAGAAGCCGAGGTGCTGGAATTTACTGCCGCAGGAATTCTTTCACGTCCCAGTAAATGTACAGACACGAGGCTGACCTTCAAATACCACCGGACTGAGCCAGGATCGAACCTGCCTAGTTGGAGTCAGAAGGCCAGCGCCTCAACAGTCTGAGCCACTCAGCCGTGCTATTCTTTAATTGCACAGCCATCGCATTCGATGTGAATGTTAAAACGCGCACACTTGCGGGAATAATTACAATTAGGGATCGGATATTCAGGAAATGTCATATTTATTTCTCGCCTTCCTTTTTGGTTAATTGTTGGAATTAAGCACGAATTGGACGTTTCTGAGCATACTGAGCCTTATTTTATAGTGTATTTAAATGCTTTTTATTGCCATTTTTAAATTATTTTGGTCATACTTCCATAATTTCAGTTGTTATTGTTGTTGTTGTTGTTGTTGTTGTTCGAGTCATCAATCCGTACACTGGTTTGATGCAGAACTCCATGCCACCCTATCCTGTGCTAACCTTTTCATTTCTACGTAACTGCTACATCCTACATCTGATGTAATCTGCTTGTCATATTCATACCTTGGTTTACCCCTACCGTTCTTACCACCTACACTTTCCTCAAAAACCAACTGCACAAGTCCTGGGTGTCTTAGAATATGTCCTATCATTCTACCTCTTCCTCTGGTCAAATTTAGACAAATTGATCGTCTCTCACCAATTCGATTCTTTGTTCGTGATTCGATCTATCCACCTCAGCCATTGGCATAATTCTGGGTTGGCAGTTGCCACCTAAATATTTTGAAGGAAACCAAATTTTCGTAATAATACAGACTTACAAACCGGTATTTTACAAATAAGTTTTTCGTTACCCTTACGCCAATGAATCAAAATAATCGTTGTAAAAAATATTTAGGGTAGGTACCTACATAATGTCGATAGAAATAATTGTTCTAAAATGTCGCCAATAAGTTCCGAAAAAATTCTGACGGGTGGGTGCTGAACGCCACGAACTGCTCCATTTGAGACAGTGCAACATTACTACAGAGCTACAATCCTATTTCCTCTTATTGACATTCCTAAGCAAGAAATAGAGATCAGGCTTCAAGAAAATAACTCGGATGTTCTCATCCATTTAAGTCAAGTTATAAAAGTAAGGTGGTTCATGTTTGTGGGTTACTGTAGTCACGTCCTAGTTCGTGAACCATGGGCAACGGCTGAGTGGCCTAGTAAGTGGTCCTGAGAGTCGGGATACCAGTTGCTATGGAATGGGAGTGGGCATCTCGGACATATTCTGAGTCGTGGCCCTCCTTGTGCTCAGGCGGCTAGGACTACACAATTCACCGGTGGTCCATAACCCGTTAGAGGAGAGATCCTCACTTGGACTATGTGCAAGTAGGGCAGCATTCTGCTTCATGAATTTACCGAGCTCAGAACACTTTAAGCAAGCCTCGGACCTATGGGAGTAATGGAGTCTCACTCCCATTTGACAGGCGAGGGACTCCTTGGAAACAACTTGGCGAACGAAATGGAATTCGATGGGGAGCTATCAATATTAATGGGGCTTATGGAAGAAAGAAGGTAGAACTTGCTGAGTCAGCAAAGAGGATGCATCTGGATGTGCTAGGAGTAAGTGATATTCGGGTAAGGGGAGATAAGGAGGAAGAGATAGGAGATTATAAAGTGTACTTGACGGGTGTTAGAAAGGGAAGGGCAGAGTCTGGGGTAGGGCTCTTTATCAGGAATACCATTGCACGCAACATAGTTTCTGTTAGGCACGTAAGTGAGCGAATGATGTGGGTAGATTTGTCAGTGGGAGGAATTAGGACAAGAATTGTGTCCGTGTATTCACCATGTGAGGGTGCAGATGAGGATGAAGTTGACAAGTTTTATGAAGCATTGAGTGACATCGTGGTCAGGGTCAACAGCAAGGATAGAATAGTGCTAATGGGCGATTTCAATGCGAGAGTTGGGAATAGAACTGAAGGATACGAAAGGGTGATTGGTAAATGTGGGGAAGATATGGAAGCTAATGGGAATGGGAAGCGTTTGCTGGACTTCTGTGCTAGTATGGGTTTAGCTGTTACGAACACATTCTTCAAGCATAAGGCTATTCACCGCTTCACATGGGAGGCTAGGGGTACCAGATCCATAATAGACTATATCTTAACAGACTTTGAATTCAGGAAATCTTTTAGGAATGTACGAGTTTTTCGTGGATTTTTCGATGATACAGACCATTATCTGATCTGTAGTGAACTAAGTATCTCTAGGCCTAGGGTAGAGAAAGTGAAATCTGTCTGCAAACGAATAAGGGTAGAAAATCTCCAGGACGAGGAAATTAGACAGAAGTACATGGATATGATTAGTGAGAAGTTTCGAACAGTAGACGGTAAGCAGGTTCAGGATATAGAAAGTGAATGGGTGGCATACAGGAATGCTGTAGTAGAAACAGCAAGGGAATGCCTAGGAACAACTGTGTGTAAAGATGGGAAAAGGCGAACATCTTGGTGGAATGATGAAGTGAGAGCAGCCTGTAAACGTAAAAAGAAGGCTTATCAGAAATGGCTCCAAACAAGGGCCGAGGCAGACAGGGATTTGTACGTGGATGAAAGAAACAGAGCGAAACAAATAGTTGTTGAATCCAAAAAGAAGTCATGGGAAGATTTTGGTAATAACCTGGAAAGGCTAGGTCAAGCAGCAGGGAAACCTTTCTGGACAGTAATAAAGAATCTTAGGAAGGGAGCGAAAAAGGAAATGAACAGTGTTTTGAGTAATTCAGGTGAACTCATAACAGATCCCAGGGAATCACTGGAGAGGTGGAGGGAATATTTTGAACATCTTCTCAATGTAAAAGGGAATCATCATGGTGGTGTTGCAAACAGTCAAGCTCATGGGGAGGAGGAAAATGATGTTGGTGAAATTATGCTTGAGGAAGTGGAAAGGATAGTAAATAAACTCCATTGTCATAAGGCAGCAGGAATAGATGAAATTAGACCTGAAATGGTGAAGTATAGTGGGAAGGCAGGGATGAAATGGCTCCATAGACTAGTCAAATTAGCGTGGAGTGTTGGTAAGGTACCTTCAGATTGGACAAAAGCAGTAATTGCACCTATCTATAAGCAAGGGAACAGGAAGGATTGCAACAACTATCGAGGTATCTCATTGATTAGTATACCAGGCAAAGTATTCACAGGCATCTTGGAAGGGAGGGTGCGTTCAGTCGTTGAGAGGAAGTTGGATGAAAACCAGTGTGGTTTCAGACCACAGAGAGGCTGTCAGGATCAGATTTTCAGTATGCGCCAGGTAATTGAAAAATGCTACGAGAGGAATAGGCAGTTGTGTTTATGTTTCGTAGATCTAGAGAAAGCATATGACAGGGTACCGAGGGAAAAGATGTTCGCCATACTGGAGGACTATGGAATTAAAGGTAGATTATTAAAATCAATCAAAGGCATTTATGTTGACAATTGGGCTTCAGTGAGAATTGATGGTAGAATGAGTTCTTGGTTCAGGGTACTTACAGGAGTTCGACAAGGCTGTAATCTTTCACCTTTGCTGTTTGTAGTTTACATGGATCATATGCTGAAAGGTATAAAATGGCAGGGAGGGATTCAGTTAGGTGGAAATGTAGTAAGCAGCCTGGCCTATGCTGACGACTTGGTCTTAATGGCAGACTGTGCCGAAAGCCTGCAGTCTAACATCTTGGAACTTGAAAATAGGTGCAATGAGTATGGTATGAAAATTAGCCTCTCGAAGACTAAATTGATGTCAGTAGGTAAGAAATCCAATAGAATTGAATGTCAGATTGGTGATACAAAGCTAGAACAGGTCGATAATTTCAAGTATTTAGGTTGTGTGTTTTCCCAGGATGGTAATATAGTAAGTGAGATTGAATCAAGGTGTAGTAAAGCTAATGCAGTGAGCTCGCAGTTGCGATCAGCAGTATTCTGTAAGAAGGAAGTCAGCTCCCAGACGAAACTATCTTTACATCGGTCTGTTTTCAGACCAACTTTGCTTTATGGGAGCGAAAGCTGGGTGGACTCAGGATATCTTATTCATAAGTTAGAAGTAACAGACATGAAAGTAGCAAGAATGATTGCTGGTACAAACAGGTGGGAACAATGGCAGGAGGGGACTCGGAATGAGGAGATAAAGGCTAATTTAGGAATGAACTCGATGGATGAAGCTGTACGCATAAACCGGCTTCGGTGGTGGGGTCATGTGAGGCGAATGGAGGAGGATAGGTTACCTAGGAGAATAATGGACTCTGTTATGGAGGGTAAGAGAAGTAGAGGGAGACCAAGACGACGATGGTTAGACTCTGTTTCTAACGATTTAAAGATAAGAGGTATAGAACTAAATGAGGCCACAACACTAGTTGGAAATCGAGGATTGTGGCGACGTTTAGTAAATTCTCAGAGGCTTGCAGACTGAACGCTGAAAGGCATAACAGTCTATAATGATAATGTATGTATGTATGTATGTATAAAAGTAAGCAAAGTAGAGGTGGTCGTTGTCAAATCTGTTAGTAAGTTTTACACTTGGTTCAGGAAACTGCTTACCGAGCTCGACAGCTGCAGTCGCTAAAGTGCGGCCAGTATCCAGTATCCGGGAGATAGTAGGTTCGAACCCCACTATCGGCAGCCCTGAAAATGGTTTTCCGTGGTTTTCCATTTTCACACGAGGCAAATGCTGGGGCTGTACCTTAATTAAGGCCACGGCCGCTTCCTTCCCACTCCTAGCCCTTTCCTGTCCCATCGTCGCCATAAGACCTATCTGTGCCGGTGCGACGTAAAGCAACATACATTATCGTTATAGACTGTTATGCCTTTCAGCGTTCAGTCTGCAAGCCTCTGAGAATTTACTAAATGTCGCCACAATCCTCGATTTGTAACTAGTGTTGTGGCCTCATTTAGTCCTATACCTCTTATCTTTAAATCGTTAGAAACCGAGTCTAACCATCGTCGTCTTGGTCTCCCTCTACTTCTCTTACCCTCCATAGCAGAGTCCATTATTCTCCTCTCCTAGGTAACCTATCCTCCTCCATTCGCCTCACATGACCCCACCACCGAAGCCGGTTTATGCGTACAGCTTTATCCATCGAGTTCATTCCTAAATTAGCCTTTATCTCCTCATTCAGCAACTAGCAAAAAAAAAAAAAAAAAAAGTTCTTTTGTATGAACTGCAGTGTTGGAAGAATAAGAAAGCAATACAGTATATCCAAGAAAGATCTGCCGTTTTTGTTGAGAATTATTTGGAAAGTTTATTCGCTCTCATTTTAAAAATTGATATTTAAATGTGATGTTTTACAGTTCCAGTGAATTCAGCAAACTTTGAGAGGTATTTTTCATGCTTGCCAGCGTTTAAAAACTGGTGGAACACGATCGTCCAGGAGAGGTCACCCTCCTTGGCTTGTTGGTTATCAAAAGTATTACTGATGTTGCCATTTCAAAAGTATGAATGACTTTTATTCAAATCGAAAGAAAAGACTTCACTTTGCGTATAAATGCGATCTGAAAAGGTTTGTATTTTGTCCACGTTGTCTGCCTGAGTTTTACTTTTACAGAAAAAAATGAGGCCAAGTAACAAATACATTTGAATTAGGTCTACATTTTAATTCCTTGTGAGTGTTCTTTACAGACGTTTAGTTATTAAATTTAAATGATTAACGTAGAATGTTAGCAATAATTTCGTGATCGAAAATTGCACTAAAACCCCCGGTAATCCTTGCCACTCTTTAGCCCCCACCCCCCGATCAAAATGCTCAAATTACGTCCATGATCACACCTTCAGGATTCTTCTGTAACACCACATTTATAAAGTCCGGCTCCATGACTAAGTGGTTAGCGTGCTAGCCTTTGGCCACAGGGGTCCCGGGTTCGATTCCCGGCAGGGTCGGGAATTTTAACCATCATTGGTTAATTTTGCTCGCACGGGGGCTGGGTGTAAGTGTCGTCTTCATCATCATTTTATCCTCATCATGACGCGCAGGTCGCCTACGGGAGTCAAATCAAAAGACCTGCACCTGGCGAGCCGAACATGTCCTCGGACACTCCCGGCACTAAAAGCCATACGCCATTATTATTACATTTGGAGAGCTTCTATTTTCTTTCTTTCTGAGCGAGTTATCGTCCATGTTGGCCTCCCACACAATGCCACGCTTCATAAAAAATCTTTTTAATTCCTATATCAATGTTCCAAAAGAGCAAATTTATTTTCCAAGGAAAGACCGTCCTTCTTTGTGCTAGTCTGCACTTTTTGTCCTCCTTACTTCTGCCATCGTTAGTTATTTTACTACACAAGTAACAATATTAATCTACTTTCTTTAAGACTTAATTTCCTAATCTAATATAATGTGCACCACCTGACTTCGTTCGACTGCACTCCATTACTTTTGTTTTGAACTTATTTATTTTCATCTTCTACTCCTTACCCAAGACTCTATCCAGTTATTTACGGTATTTTTTAAAATTATGATTAGCTTGTGTATCGAAACTTGAATCTTGGGCCTTGAAGTTGAATAGCTTTTTTTTTTTTTTTTAATAATTTGCTTTACGTCGCACCGGCAGAGATAGGTCTTATGGGAGCGATCAGATAGGAAATGGCTAGATGTAGGCCTTAAGTAAGGTACAGCCGCAGCATTTGGTTTTGTGAAAATGGGAAACCACGGAAAATCATCTTTAGGGCTGCTGACAGTGGGGTTCGAACCCACTATGTCCCGGATGCAAGCTCACAGCTGCGCGCACTTAACCGCACGGCCAACTCACCCAGTAAAGCTGAATAGTTGATGCTTATTGTATCTCTTCCTGAGTTCACATCACCCAGTTTTAGAATAACTTCCTTTAGATAAAGACTTGCAGTGTGGTAATTATGTCCAGTGGAATGTCACCCTAGTTAAGAGCCAAGGAAATACCACAAGGGTTTATCTTCATATCTGTCTTCGCACTTCAGTTAGCGCCTAAACTCCCTTTCTCCCCTCAACTTTCTTAAAAATTTCAACACCGAGCTCGATAGCTAGTCGCTTAAGTGCGGCCAGTATCCAATAATCGGGAGATAGTGTGTTCAAGCCCCACTGTCGGCGGCCCTGAAAATGGTGTTCCGTGGTTTCCCATTTTCACACCAGGCAAATGCCGGGGCTGTACCTTAATTAAGGCCACGGCCGCTTCCTTCCAATTCCTAGGCCTTTCCTATCCAATCGTCGCCATAAGACCTATCTGTGTCGGTGCGACGTAAAGCAAATAGTAAAAATAATTACAGAAACAATTTTCAAGACTTGATATTTACAATAATGGTGATAGGCTAGCTGAGGAAAGTGTAGTGGTAAGTGTTAAATTAAGAAATTGCCTTATAGTGTCTGGGGTGGAATGCTTCTGTACCAAAGGAAATATCCTCTTCTGCGAAGTATGCGAAGTTAAAGTAAGTGCTATAAAGCGTTTTAAGGCGACACTCCGGAGATAAAAAGGTAATTTTACCTAATGCATGGATGTTCACGAAACTTTGTGGGAATGTCACTTACATAAAAGTAGAGATATCACGAACATTTCTTTCATGTACAATTCGTAGTTTTTCCAAAATAAATATTTAAAAAAATTGTTTTGTAGTTTTTAATTCCATTTTTGTCATGAAATTTAATTACCCTGTTAACGTAAATTTGTAATTAGGTAGATAATACTTTTTTTTAAACACTACGTATCGATTTTTCTGTACATAATTTATATAAGGAGATATGCCATGGTGTAGTGGTTAGTGTGATTAGCTGCCACCCCCGGAGGCCCGGGTTCGATTTCCGGCTCTGTCACGAAATTTGAAAAATGGTACGAGAGCTGGAACGGGTTCCACTCAGCCTCGGGAGGTTAAATGAGTAGAGGTGGGTTCGATTCCCCCTTCAGCCATCCTCGAAGTGGTTTTCCGTGGTTTTCCACTTCTCCTACAGGCAAATGCTGGGATGGTACCTAACTTAAGGCCACAGCCGCTTCCTTCCCTCCTCCTTGTCTATCCCTTCCAGTCTTCCCATCCCCACCAAGGCCCCTGTTCAGTATAGCAGGTGAGGCCGCCTGAGCGAGGTACTGGTCATTCTCCCCAGTTGTATTCCCCAACCCAATGTCTCACGCTCCAAGACACTGGCCTTGAGGCAGTAGAGGTGAGATCCCTCGCTGAGTCCGAGGGAAAAACCGACCCTGGAGGGTAAGCAGTTTAAGAAAGAAAGAAAGATATGTCGTACTATAATTTCTGTAATTTTTACGTCCAAAATTTTGGACTTAAAAATCCGTACTACTTGAAAAAATTCTGCAATCAAAAATTCCATTCGCAGGTTTCTTAATATAGCTGTGGTACATATGCCATACAAATTTTGTTACATTTGCAGAAAATTATGGGAGAAAAATGGGATTTAAATGTAAAATTACAATTGGCAGGAAAATTAAAGCAAAGTTTTAGTGACATTTTCTGTCTGAACCATTGCCTAAAAGTCACCAGAACTGTGTGTTTTTCCTTCCTTTTCTTTCTTGGCAGCTTCTGCACGAATATTAGCAACTCTGAAAGCTTGTTTCTTCTTCTCCAAAGAACGGCGAACACTTTGTTTCACTCTCTGTTTACTCAGGAGTATCTTCACTTCGCACATCGGGAGTGTTGGCAAGTTCAGTACTATATTGTCCTTGGTTGACCAATGAAACTGCTTCTGACACAGCTAGTACAATTTTCTTCCTAGAAACAAAGATTCATTTTGGGCATTTTGACCAGATAACACTGTGGAGATTTTCATTAGCATTTTATGTCTTCGCAGTACTACACCTTGCTAAAATGGACCCTGATGCCGGTGTCCTGTACACAGGCACAATTTTCAACAACACATCCATATTCAGTGGAGTGTGAATTGCTGACTTGTGCAAAACAGTGATAAATTGTTTCAATTCAGCGGAATAACTTCGTGACAAGAAAAATAAAACTCAATCCTTTCAATTTCAGTCATTAAACTTTTTTTTTTTACGAAAATGACGGAAATATCGATTTTTATCCCCGGACTGTCGCCTTAATGCCCAGCAGCATAGCGACACTGCTAGACACAAAAATACTGAGATGAATGTGGAATAAGAGGTATGTATTATTTTTCACCCTATATTTTACTTCAATTAAATATTGTGTGCGACGACTGTCGGCGCCTTCTTAATTCCGATAACTGATACACTTTTTCATTGGTTTGGAGGACCAGATATGTGCTCTCTCTATCACCAGTGTGAAAGACTACAATATTAATTACGATTAATTAATTAATTCATATTTTCGATACCGACCACAGTTTAATGATTGATAGTGAATGTATTTATTTTATTTATTTCACTTCAGCAGTGGCGTAGTTAGGGCTCGTGGCTTCCTCTTACTCTTAACCACGTAAATTACAATTTAATACACATATAAAGAGATGTGCTATTCCATTATAAAATCAAGGATAACTAACCTAAATAACACAGGGAGAAAAGAAGAATGGAAGCAAAGCTCAACAAATAAAACAAGATAACAAGTAATCCGGAGCACAAAAGTAAAGAAGAATAATAATTATAATAATTATATTTAATAATAATAATAATAATTATTATTATTATTATTATTATTATTATTATTATTCTCGTAACAGAAACATACACATTGTACACAGTTATAATTACTATATTACATTTGCCCAAAACTTGGGCCACTTCCAATGCATTTTTTGATGCTTGATATAGTTCATCTTCTGTGCAGGAGGCTGAACATAGTCGACACTGGAGCATATGTTGGACGGTCTGGTCTTCTCTGCAGTCACATTGGATTTTTTCTTGATCTATGTAGCCCCATCTTGCCAAATTAACCTTGGATCTGCCAACTCCAGATCTCAGTCTATTCAGGGACTTCCAGGTCATCCATTCTTCGCCGTAGCCAGGAGGTAGAGTTTCAGAAAATCTTATCCAGCCAGGGGAATGTAGGATGTAGCCCTCCATAATTGCAACCTGTCTTTTTCAGTAGTGGTTCTAAGTTCCTTTGAGGTTCTGAGAAAACTCTTCCTTGACTTTAAACGTTGCAGATGCGGTTCATGCCCATATAGAGGATGGGTCCTTTGCTGTTCCACTGTCTTTCTCTCCTTGTTCGCAGCAATTTCTCTTCGAACAGAAGGAGGTGCTATTCCTGCAAGGTGGTAGATCCATTCAACTGGAGTGGATTTCAAACAACTTGTTATAATTCTGCAAGTTTCATTGAGAGCTATATCCACCTGTTTGGCATATGTCGAATTATACCAAACAGGACACACATACTCTGCCGCAGAATAGCATAGTGCCATTGCAGAAGTTCGGATGGTTTCAGGTTGGCTACCCCACTGTGATCCGGCCAGTTTCCGTAAAAGATTATTCCTGGTGGAGACTTTTGATTTGCAGTTCATGCAGTGCTTCTTGAAAGTAAGAGATCTATCAAGTGTCACTCCTAGATATTTTGGAGACACGCAGTATTCCAGTTCGACCCCTGACCATACTATCTTTAACTTGCGAGTAGCTTCCCTGTTTCTCAGATGAAAAGCACACACTTGTGTCTTTGAGGTGTTCGGTTTAAGCTGGTTTGTGCTGTAATATCTAGAAAGATCATTAATGGTATCCCTGAGGGTGTTCTCCACTGTTTCAAAATCTCTTCTCTGAGTGGCTAGAGCGAGGTCAGCAGCATACAAGAAGCTACTGCAATTGGGGGCTATGGGTTGGTCGTTTGTGTATATATTGAACAGAATTGGAGCCAGCACACTTCCTTGCGGAAGACCGTTTTTCTGTAGTCTCCATCGACTACGCTGTTCTTGGAAATCAACAAAGAACCTGCGATTCTGCAAGAGTGCCGATGAGTCTTCTTAGGTTAACGTCCTTGGTTAGATTGTAGACCTTGACTAGTAGTAGCTGGTGGTTGACAGTGTCGTACGCTGCTGATAAGTCGACAAATAATGAGAAATAGTCATAATGAAAAAGTTACATACAAACTGAAAAACATAAGCAGTGCATAAACAGAACAGAATACGCAATAATGTAACAGAAATACATGTGTGGCAATAAAGAGTGATCTGTGTACACGAGTTAAAAGCTAAATATCTTGTACATTTACTCTATAATTATGAAAATACAGCCGGCCCCGTGGTGTAGGGGTAGCGTGCCTGCCTCTCACCCGGAGGCCCCGGGTTCGATCCCCGGCCAGGTCAGGGATTTTTACCTGGACCTGAGGGCTGGTTCGAGGTCCACTCAGCCTACGTGATTAGAATTGAGGAGCTATCTAACGGTGAGATAGTGGCCCCGCTCTAGAAAGCCAAGAATAACGGCCGAGAGGATTCGCCGTGCTGACTACACGACACCTCGTAATCTGCAGGCCTTCGGGCTGAGCAGCGGTCGCTTGGTAGGCCAAGGCCCTTCAAGGGCTGTAGTGCCATGGGAATTGGTTCTATAAAAATATAACAACATGCCATGCTTTCTAGACAGGGAAAATATAATAACAACCTGATAATAATTATAAAAACAACAGTGTTCTTCAGCTGTACAGTAAAATATCAATGTTACTAGCCTACGTACCACAATCACACAACCTATCAAACGTCACCAGTCACACGAAATAATCATTGGTATTCAACAGGTAATCTCTGAATGATATTTTAAATTTCGTTGTTGAGTTAGAGTTCCTGACAGCAGCTGGAAGTGAATTCCAAAGTCGTGACCCAGCCACAACGAAGGCTCTATTATACATTGAAGAGTGGTTGATGGGAATAGCAAGGGAAGTGCTAGATGTAGTGTTACAATTATAGAATGAGGATAATAAATGGAAGCTTGAAGAAATGTACTTGGGTAGATTTTCCTTCAAAGTTCGATCAATCAATGTAAGTATGTGAAACTTCCGTCGCCTTTCGGGTTTCAGCCAGGAAAAAGCTGTGTAACTCGAGGTTATGTGAGTATCATAATTCAAGTTTAAAGCAAATCGAAGACCAGAGTTCAATGCTCGTTCAAGTTTCGCAGTTTGTTTATGAGAGAGACTAGTTAAAAGAACTCGTGAGGAAATTAACTAAAGTAGTGCAATGAATGAGTGAATGGCGTATGGCTTTTAGTGCCGGGAGTGTCCGAGGACATGCTTCGGCTCGCCAAGTGCAGGTATTTTGATTTGACTCCCATACGCAACCTGCCTGCGCGTCGTGATGAGAATGAAATGATGATGAAGACAGCACATACACCCAGCCCGCGTTCCAGTGAAATTAACCAATGATGGTTAAAATTCCCGACCCTGCTGGGAATCGAACCCGGGACCCACGTGACCAAAGGCCAGCACGCTAACCATTTAGCCATGGAGCCAGACAGCAATAAGAGTGTATAACGAATTGAATCTTTAATACTTTTCAGCGTTCAGTCTGCGAGCCTCTGGGAATTTACTGATCACCGCCGCAATCCTCTGTTTGTAACAAGCTCTGAGGCCTCGTTTAGTTCTAGCGTAGGAAACTGAGAAGAACCATAGTTGTCTTGGTCTCCCTCTACTCTTCTTACTCTCCATAACAGTATTGCAAGTGACAAGAACATTTTTAATTGAAACAGACCGCCAGTGTGCACCTGTTGTCCGTGGGTTTCAATGTTCAGCTTACGTTCAGTGTTTTAGATTTACCAGCAATTCTTAACTGGGGCTAATAGCTTAACACTCGTATGTGATGTGGATTGCCATAACGGGGCATATATACGATTTTTCACGATTTCACGCTAAGCTTTTAACATTCAAAGACCGAACATTGCTGCCTACTGGCCATGGGTACGTATTGCAGGGCGCAAGTATACTTGCACGACCGTAGGTCGGTAATGTCTTTGAGGTTGAGCCAGAGGTACTCCTGAAGCCTGTGGTAATATGATGGGGAGGGCCTACGTAAAGTAAACGGTGGTTGGTACGCGTGGATGCTGACGGGGTGGAAGGAGTACCTTTGGTTGTAGGGCTGTTTTGTCTTATGTTATGTATAAAAAAAACAAGGCATCACTGGTATGTGTCTTTAAATGACTGTACAGTTAAAGGTGTGCCGGAAAACTACCTCTGTCCACAATCTGTATCCATTTATACAGGTGTAAAGTTGTATGTTGCCTGAGGGCAACAGTATGCAGTATGCAACAGACATCCGAACTCTAGGATAAATATCGCATTTTTTTTTACAGGTTTTGTTTTATGTTTACCTCGATCTCCGGTATCTCAGAAGTTTCAACTGCACTGCACTGGCAGAAAGAAATACCTAATCACCAAGAAGGGGTTGTGCTAGATTAACGAACGTTGTTTATACATCTGAAAGATGACATTCATTCAAATTTCCCACAAATCGCATTGGCGTGGGGCTAAGAGCGGCCCCATGATGTTACACATCAGATTTACTTTAAATACCGGGCGTACTGTGCGAGAGCGTTAAAGGACGAGGTGACTGCCGAAGTGAAAGGACGTACGTGCCTCTCGCTGCGCTCTCTCTCTCCTTGCCAGGCGCTCAGTACTTCTAGTGCTAACCAGGCAGCTGTACTTATTAGTACGACTTCGGAAGAGCATTTGTCTGAGCTGAGCACTTCTCAGTGCTCGCTCTTTCTCTTTCAGAGTTTGTTACAGGAGGACCAGGATGGACAACCAGGCGGATACGATGACGACCCAGGAACGGGCGGTGGCGATCGGGCACTTGCTCCGAGATCTCTTCACCGGCATGACACCGACACCGGAGAGCAACACGGAGCCGCAGACGCTGGAACCTGTGCCGGAGACCCCGGCACCCGAGCCGGAGCTGCCGCAGGAGGACCCGGAGATCGAGGTGGAGACGGAGCCTTACAGGGACGGGTGTGACTCCCCTAACGGCTTCTTCTTCTCCGAAGGCTACACCGACCCGGCGCACGAAGCGCTGCTCGTGTACTACAGGCCGGGGCGCCCTGTAACTTCTGAACGGGGCCTCGTCCTGGACAGAACGCGGCGCCCTCGCCGAGGAGGCAGGATCATCTCGACAACCATGGCCGTCGAGAGCTTCCTACCAGGAGGCCTCATCATCAGGCATCACGACCAGGAGCGGATGCGCGACGCAGAGAGGGAGCTTTCTTCTCTGTTCTAGGTCATCCGTCTACCAGGGAGGGACGGAGTGCCAGGGATGAACACCGGCGCAGTCAGGGCCGCGACGGAGACCAGGGAGACGCCGAGGAGGCTAAGGAATAGGGCGGTTAACACCGACCTAGTCTTGGCCACCCAGCCGGCGACGAGCGACGCCACCACGGAGGTGGGGCATGACGCCCTCTGGCGCCGCGACTGTGCGACTTCAGTGGAGGAGGACGCCCCCTGGCGTTCTGAGGCTGCTGTCCAGGCCCAGTCTGCCAGCACGTCTATTGAGCTGCAGACCTCGATGTGCGCCCCACAGGACAGGGAACGCAGTCAAGTGTCAGCACCGACATACGCCGCCGCCACCGCCAGCCAGGAGAAGGAAGAAGACGGCGACGCAGCGGAGCCACCAGCTACCCCGGGGTCACCAGGCCGGGAGGAGTGTCACCAGGACGAGTCCTCTTCCCCTGCCGAGAAGACACGCCCGGGAAGAAGAAGAAGATGGCGGCGACGCCGGTCCACCAGGAGGGGGCCGCCCAGCCGCAACCCAAGACTGCTCCCAGGACAGCAGTCAACCGAGGAGCCAATCAGGAGAGGACCTCAGCGGGTAGCGGCAGACAGGTGAGAGTAAAACGTCCCCCTCAGCAGCTCTTGCAGTGTTTCCGCTGTCTGAGGTGGGGCCACCATCAAGTTAGCTGTGGACTCCAAGTGAAGTGCAACCGCTGTGGTGGTGATCACCACTACACGGTCTGCGCAACACTTAAGGAGGCGCCGGTGTGCGCCAATTGCGCGGGGGGCCATCCGGCCTCCTACCGCAGTTGCCCAGTCTACAGGGCCATGGCGCGGTCAGAGAGGAGGGAGGTCCGGCGCCATGACCCACCCCCTTCCAGGAGGCCCCCGCCTCGGCGGGCTTGGCCTCATTCTCCGGGATCGGAGACTGGGAACGAGGTACCCCAAGGAGGTGGAGCCGTGCGACAGGCCCTAGTGGTACTCGACGCATGGCTCCGCAGCCGGCAAGGACCGCGCTAGTCACAGCAGTGCCCAGACGGACTGATCCCCAGACGATGGAATGGCAAGGAATTGGTTTATGTTTTGTGCATGTTACCTGTTCCTAACTAACACAACCTCTGGTCTTTTTCCAGCCCACATCCTTGCATGTCCTATCAAAAGATGTCAGGTTTTACATGTAGGCTCTTTCTTCTTTCTGCCTATGTGGTTTTTCCCTGACCCTTCAATACCATACTTCAATACCATATACCTAACACAAACTCTTGCCGTGGTAGCGAGTCTGACTCGGAAACCGGCAGATACTCCTTGTATCACTTCCCACTCCTCCCTGCTATCTCTTTCTTCTTCTTAGAAATAATAGCATGTCGGAGGCCATGTAGATTGAGTCGTTGGTCACGCGGGGGAAGCGGTCTTCGCCGCCCCCCCCCCCCCGATAATTAAAAAAAAAGCGAGAGCGTTAGTTACCTGTGAGATTGGACGGAGTGACTGCGACTGGGTCAAGAATGCCTTTACGACGAACGAAAAGGCCAGTATCAACAGCTCACTGCGGTTGAACGAGGCCGTATAATAGGGCTACGTGAAAGTGGATTTTCCTTGCGCGGTGTTGCAGAACGACTGCAGAAGGAATGTCTCCACTGTGCAGCAGTGGTCACGAGAAGGTACGCTCGCAAGAAGACATGGCTCCGGACGTCCCCGTGGCACCACCAAGAGGGAGGACCGCCGTATTCGGCGTATGGCTGTGGCGCAGCGGACTGCGTCTGCAGCAGCAAATCGAGCGGCAGTTGGCACTGCAGTGACGCAACGAACTGTTCGAAATAGGTTACTTGAAGGACAGCTCCGAGCCAGACGCCCTGCGACGTGCATTCCACTTACCCCAAACCACCGCCGTCTGCGACTTCAGTGGTGGCAAGCGAGAACTCACTGGAGGATGGAATGGAGTTCTGATGTGTTTTCCGACGAAAGCCGGTTCTGCCTTGGTGCCAGTGATAGCTGCGTGTTGGTTGGGAGGAGGCTAGGTGAGCGCATGCGTTCCACCTGTCTGCAGTGTCGACATACTGGACCTACACCGGGAGTTCTGGTCTGGGGAGCAATTTCCTATGACAACAGGAGCACTCTCGTGGTTATCCCACTCACCCTGATTGCAGATGTGTACGTCCGTCTGATGATTCGACCTGTTGTGCTGCCATTCGTGTACAGCATTTCTGGGGGTGTTTTCCAACAGGATAATGCACGTCCCCATGCCGCTGTTGTAACCCAACGTGCTCTACACAGTGCCTACATGTTGCCTTGGGCTGGTCGATACCCCAATCTGTCCCCAATCGAGCGCCTATGGGATTTCATTGGACGACAACTCCAGCGTCATTCACAACTGGCATTAACCGTCCCTCTATTGACCGACCAAGTGCAACAGACATGGAACTTTGTCCCACAAGCTGACATCCGGCACCTGTACGACACAATGCATGCACGTTTGCATGCCTGCATTCAAACAGTCAGGCGCTTACCCGGTTATTAATGGACCAGCATTGCACATTTGCGATGGCTTTTCTCGAGCTGATATTAACCTGTAGTCTTGAACGTTTAATAAATTAAACATGTTACTTCGACAAATATATTGCCAACATTTCCATTTTCTAGATTCCTTATTTCATGGTGTTTGGATACTTTTCCCCGCTAGTGTGTCTAGCCAATCGGTCGAATGAGTTGTGAGATCGTGCTTCGTGATGCTGTTATTTGTAGTTTTTAATTTTATTTTTTACAGTCCGGTTACGTCGCTGAAATGTTAGCATGCTGGCCTTCGATCCAATGGAGCCGTGGTTGGATTCCCTGGCTGATCGGGGAATTATAACGTTTATTAGTTATTCCTCTGTCTCGGGGACTGGGTGTTTATACTGTCTTCAACATTGGACTTCATGCTACGTATGGCTCGCAGGTTAACTCGATATATCTGAACTAGGACCGCTATGGAGCCCACAAGCTTTACGCCAATAGAGTTACGGGCAGTTCAGAATATTAGTATTTTAAAATATAGATTATGTTTCAGTACTGTCAGATTCCTTGGCAGAATGGCCAGCGTTAAGGACTTCGGTTCAGAGGGTCCCGAGTTCGATTGCTGGCCAGGTCGGGGATTTTAATAGCGTCTGAATCATTCTTCTGGCTCGGGAACTGGGTATTTGTGTTTGTCCCGACACTTTCGTCTTCAAATTCAGACAACATAACTCACTACCAATCACCTCAGAAACACGCAATAGTTGTATTATCCCTACATGTAGGGTTGGCGTGCGGAAGGGCATCCTGCCGTAAAACAACGCACCTGCGACCTCTCAAAGATGTGGGAATACCGAACCCGGTATCCCTCAATAATTCCAACACCATTGAGAATATTGCACGAAATTTGAACATGAATACGTTCCAGCGGCTAACTGTTGCGACTGGAGTAGTGGCCTTATTGTTGAGACACGGAGTAATAGCCTTATTGTTGAGATACGATGGTGGCCTTATTGTTGCGATAGGAGTAGTGGCCTTATTGTTGAGACGGATTAGTGGCGTTATTGTTGAGACGTAGTAGTGTCCTTATTGTTGAGACTCGGAGTAGAGGCCTTATTGTTGAGTCACGGAGTAGTGTCCTTATTGTTGAAACTCGGAGTAGTTGCCTTATTGTTGAGACACGGTGTAGTGGCGTTATTGTTGAGACGGAGTAGTGACCTTATTGTTGAGATACGATGGTGGCCTTATTGTTGCGATAGAAGTAGTGACCTCATTGTTGAGGCACGGAGTACTGGCCTTTTTTGCGAGAGGATAGTGGCCTTATTGCTGCAATAGGAGTAGCGGCCTTATTGTTGAGACACGGAGTAGTGATGTTATTCTTGCGACTCGGAGTAGTGACGTCATTGTTGAAACTCGGAGTAGTTGCCTTATTGTTGAAACACGGTGTAGTGGCGTTATTGTTGAGACGGAGTAGTGACCTTATTGTTGAGATACGATGGTGGCCTTATTCTTGCGATAGAAGTAGTGACCTTATTGTTGAGGCACGGAGTGGTGGCCTTTTTTTGCGAGAGAATACTGGCCTTATTGCTGCAATAGGAGTAGCGGCCTTATTGTTGAGACACGGAGTAGTGATGTTATTCTTGCGACTCGGAGTCATTGTTGAAACTCGGAGTAGTGGCCTTACTGTTGAGACACGGAGTAGTGGCGTTATTGTTGAGACTCGGAGTAGTGGTCGTATTTTTGGGACGCGGAGTAGTAGACTTACTGTTGAGACACGGAGTAGCGGCCTTATTGATGCGACTCAGAGTGGTGGCCTTGTTGTTGAGACACCTAGTAGAGGCCTTATTATTTCGACTTGGAGTGGTGGCCTTGTTGTTGAGACACCTAGTAGAGGCATTATTTCGACTTGGAATAGTGGCCTTATTGTTGCGACTTGTAGTGGCCGCCAGCTAGCCAGCCCGCCTCGCTGTTGTTTTCTCTATCAATTCTGTGAGAAGCTCATACAATACCGTACAGTTCGTTCTTGTCTGCTAGTGTTAGTGCAGAAGACTTTGCATGTGAGTTCACGCAGGACAGTTGGAAAGTGTATCGGGTTTACTCTGGAGTGCATGATAACGTCAAATTTCCTACGAAATGAGCTGACCTCTGTACTAATTTCGTTCCAATATCTTCACTGATGAAGACTTAAATCAAGTAGATGTATATTGTTAGTAAAGTAACTAACGATGGCAGAAGTAACGGGGACATAAAATGCAAACTAGCACATGCAGGGTAAGCCTTTCTTTAGAAAATAAATTTGCTTAATTCGAACATGGATATGGCATGTAGAAAGATGCTTTTGAAGACTTTCGTCAGGGGTGTAGCATAGTACCGAAGTGAAACATGGACAATAACTAGCTCAAGCAGAATAGAAGCTTTTGAAATGTGGTGTTACAGAGGAATGCTGAAGTTGAAATTGGTAGATCGAATAACGAATGAAGAGATACTGAATCGAACTTGTGAGAGGAGATCAATATGGCTAAATAATTTGACGAGAAGAAGAGTTAACTTGATAGGACAAATCTTACGACACCTCGGATTTGTTAAGTTGGTTTTTGAGGGAAGTGTACGCAGTGAGAACGGTACGGCTAGTCCGAGGTATGGACATGAGAAGCAGAATACAACACATATAGGATATAGTACACTGATTGAGCAAATGTAATGGGATAGCGGAGCACTGATGCGCAGGTGTGTTGGCTGCGCACCACACGCCCCCGCTGTGCCAGCGCCAGTTATATAGGAGACCTTGTAAGCAGAGGCTGTGCATGTGACAGGTGTAACATGCAACGTCGTCGTGAGTTGACACCGTTCGAATGGGGTATGGTGGTCGGTGGCCGACGGATGGGAAGTGCGATTTCGGAAGTGGTGCGGGAATTCGGCTTCACACGATCAACCGTGTCCAGGGTGTATAGTGAATGGTTGAATGCGGGTGTCACCGTCCACAACAGGCGAACGACCGGCCGTCCAGCCACCCGCGATGACCGTGACTGGCGACATCTGAGACGGATTGTCAGTAGTGACAGACGGGCAGCCGTGCAACAAATCACGGCTCAGTTCAACACAGGCCGTGCTGGATACGTCTCCCCGTGGACAATCCGTAGGAACATGGGTTTTATGGGGTATGGGAGCCGGCGCCGCACACGGGTGCCACTGTTAACCCTACGTCATCGGGCACAACAACGCGCATTTGTCGCCAGTCACCAGCGATGGACACTGGAACAATGGCGTAACGTGATCTGGTCGGACGAATCACGATTTCAACTGCACCATGCCGATGGGAGGCACCGTGTATGGCGCAGACCACATGAAGCGATGGATCCCGCCTGCCTCGAAAATGTGGTCCAGGGAGCTGGTGTCTCTGTTATGGTCTGGGGTGCATTTTCCTGGTATGGAATGGGCCCCCTAGTTGTTCTGGAAGAGACCTTGAATGGTACGCGGTATGTTGAGCTGCTCGGAGACCATCTCCACCCATTTTGGCCATCCAGCGCCCAGACGGTTCTGCGGTGTTTCAAGATGATAACTCCCCGTCACATCGCTCCCACGTCGCCCAGAAATGGTTCCAGGAACATGCAGCGGAGGTCCAACGACTGCCACGGCCACCCAGGAGCCCCGATATGAGCCCTATCGAGCATATCTGGGATGTCCTGGAACGCAGACTCCGTGACATGGATCCTGCACCCACGAACAGACCAGCATTGGCGGCCGCTCTGCAAATGATTTGGTGAGCTGCGTCCAGAGGACTACGAGGAACTTGTCGTCTCACTTTCATGGCGTCTCACTGCAGTTCGCAGGGCCAGAGGAGGCCCCACGCGCTATTAGATGACTATCCCATGACATTTGCTAAGTCAGTGTAGTTGCATAGAATTGAAAAAGTTAGCACAGGATAGGGTTGCATGGAGGGCTGCATCAAAGCAGTCTACGGACTGATGACCCAAACAAAAATAACAACAACTCATTTTACAAGTTGCTTGACGTCGCACCGACACAGGTAGGTCTTATGGCGACGATGGGATAGGAAAGTGTTAGGGTGTAAAGGAAGCGGCCGTGGCCTTAATTAAGTTACAGCCCCTGGTGTGATAATTGGAAACCACGGAAAACAATCTTCAGGGCTGCCGTTAGTTTTCTTCCCTAGGAGTTGTGGTCATCTGCTGAATGGCATCCAAATGACAACCAAGTCTTCTCATATGGTAGCGGAGTGTGGGTACGTACGATTAACACAGTATCAGTCCGGCTTCTTAGCCATTGGGCTGTTAGACCATGTGGGGTTGCAGAGATTCGCCCAGACGTGCCATTTAGGCTCATCAGTTGGACTGGCACACCCCTTCGAGACTGCTTAGCAATGCTGGACTGACTGCTGCAGACACAGGTGACTGTAAATAATGCAAAATCAGACTGAAGTTACAAGATATTTACGGGGACCACAGGTGTGGTTCAGTACTTTCATATTAGAAAATCAATAAATAAAACTGAATCCAACCATCCTCACCCTGGTCGCTCTCAGCCTCTCTCCTCCACTCGCCTCACATAACCCCGACCACCGAACACGTCTATAAGCACAGCGCCATCCATCAAATTGTCGGGATCCTAAGTGAGATTAAGTTAAAGATTTTAATTTTTACTCTCGCTTCTTGTAAGAATTGCAGTCATTCCCGATGCCCGATGGCCAACATTCCACACAGAACAAGATGCACGTGTTAACGACTTGCCCTCGGAGCCGACGAAACTGGAATAAATTAGACTGATTAATAAGAGACGTAACGATCTAATGACAGCAGGAAGTTGATACTGCTCCTTGACGGGGCCGTATAATGGAACGGTCTCAGCAGGCTTAGACTTTATCTGCTTTATCTGACCCTGTAATAATTAAGAGAGGAATTCCTCAAGGCAGTATTATTGGGCCTTTATGTTTTCTTATATATAAAAATGATATATGTAAAGGAGTGGAATCGGAGGTAAGGCTTTTTGCGGATGATGTTATTCTCTATGGAGTGACAAATAAGTTACAAGATTGTGAGCAACTGCAGCGTGACCTCGAATATGTTGTCAGATGTACAGCAGGCAATGGTATGTTGATAAACGGGGTTAAAAATCAGGTTGTGAGTTTCACAAATAGGAAAAGTCCTCTCAGTTTTAATTACTGCGTTGATGGGGTGAAAGTTCCTTTTGGGGATCATTGTAGGTGTCTGGGTGTTAATATAAGGAAAGATCTTCATTGGGGTAATCACATAAATGGGATTGTAAATAAAGGGTACAGATCTCTGCACATGGTTATGAGGGTGTTTAGGGGTTGTAGTAAGGTTGTAAAAGAGAGGGCATATAAGTCTCTTGTAAGACCCCAACTAGAGTATTGTTCCAGTGTATGGGACCCTCACCAGGATTACCTGATTCAAGAACTGGAAAAAATCCAAAGAAAAGCAGCTCGATTTGTTCTGGGTGATTTCCGACAAAAGAGTAGCGTTACAAAAATGTTGCAAAGTTTGGGTTGGGAAGAAATGAGAGAAAGAAGAAGAGCTGCTCAACTAAGTGGTATGTTCCGAGCTGTCAGCGGAGAGATGGCGTGGAATGACATTAGTAGACGAATAAGTTTGAGTGGCGTTTATAAAAGTAGGAAAGATCACAATATGAAGATAAAGTTGGAATTCAAGAGGACAAACTGGGGCAAATATTCATTTATAGGAAGGGGAGTTAGGGATTGGAATAACTTACCAAGGGAGACGTTCAATAAATTTCCAATTTCTTTGAAATCATTTAGGAAAAGCCTAGGAAAGCAACAGATAGGGAATCTGCCACCTGGGCGACTGCCCTAAATGCAGATCAGTATTCATTGATTGATTGATTGATTGATTGATTGATTGATTGATTGATTGATTGATTGACTGCAGCCGGCAAGGCCACGGGTTTACATTTCTCTTTCCATTCTTGTAATACTGTGCAAACAGTAGCGGTGATTAGGGGGGTGGGGGTGGGGGAGGGAGTGTTCGAAGGGGGGCAGTCTCCCCCCCCACCACATTTTCATTCCATTTTAGCCGGCTGAAACTAGGAATTATAGGAATTATTTAAACAAAGCAATTTGTACAATCCCTGTTCTATTTTTTCCTTAATTTTCTTAAATTATTAACGTAATCATTGGCGGCAAGTACGCACAAAATGTCGTTTGTCCCGCCTAACCGTTTTGTACAGCGCCGCAGCCAAGTAGTGGAGACTGCATGTGCTCTGAGGAAGGGTAGCACCCACCTGCCGCGTTCACTCGTCACTCTGGCAGTCTCTGTGGTACCTGTTAGTTTCTTGGAGTGTAGTCAAATACTAAATGATTTTAATTGTATAATACCCCCGTACTTCTTTTTAATTGTAATCGTATCGTAATCTATTTATCCTCCAGGGTCGGTTTTTCCCTCTGACTCTTCGAGGGATCCCACCTCTACCGCCTCAAGGGCAGTGTCCTGGAGCTTCAGACTCTGGGTCGGGGGATACAACTGGGGAGGATGACCAGTACCTCGCCCAGGCAGCCTCACCTGCTATGCTGAACAGGGGTCTTGGTGGGGGGATGGGATTATTGGTAAGGATAGAGAAGGAAGATGGAAGGAAGCGGCCGTAGCCTTAAGTTAGGTACCATCCCGGCATTTGCCTGGAAGATAAGTGGGAAACCACGGAAAACCACTTCCAGGATAGCTGAGGTGGGAATCGAACCCACCTCTACTCAATTGACCTACCGAGGCTGAGTGGACCCCGTTCCAGCCCTCGTACCACTTTTCAAATTTCGTGGCAGCTAATCACACCAACCACTACACCACAGAGGCGGACTTTAACTGTAATACATGAGTAATATTGCTCCTTTGGCGAAAGTTTGATTGCACAGTATTGAATCAAAATCTCAAGTAACTACTATTACCGCACTTAAATGGGTTAACTGTCAACCTTTACCTCTCTATCGAAATTTGCTGAGAGAGCATTAAAACTTGACATTTTGTAGTTTTTCTTCAATTTTAAATAATAATAATAATAATAATAATAATAATAATAATAATAATAATAATAATAATAATAATAATAATAATAATAATAATAATAATAATGTTGGTGGCTATACGTATCACTAACTACTGTTATCATTTTCGGAGACGCCGGAATTTAGTCTCGCAGGAGTTCTTTTATGAGCCAGTAAATCTACCGACATGAGGCTGTTGTATTTGAGCACCTTCAAATACCACCGGACTGAGCCAGGATCGAACATACTAAGTTGAGGTCAGAAGTCCAGCGCCTCAACCGTCTGAGCCACTCAGCCCGGCTGCAGTTTTGATGCAGCTACCCCCACCCTCCTCGTAAGCTATATCCCACAAATCCCCTGTACTGTTTGTTGTCTGTATATGTTTTTGCCCCCGCACTTTTAATCCGTTGCTTTCCAAATTGCCTATAGCGCAAACATTATATCCCAAAATAAGAACGCACCTCCCTCCCTTCGAAAATGTTTCAGACTGTACACTTTGGAATGTAGTGCTTTAATTTAAGTGTATCCTTCGATGACGTGATTGGAGTGTTAAGCCTGTCTCTGATGTCATTAACGCTTATGCCACAAAGGACCGCGCGCATTACGTTGTTGGAATGTTCTGTTGATAATAAAGTAGTTTGAAGGTTAAATCTAGTAAATCTGGTACATTTAGTTGTCGGGGAACGGTGTGTACCTCGTGGTATGGAATAGCCCCCACAATAGCGGGCGGTCCTCCCCTGGAAAAGTTTCGACAAATGAGAAGAAAATAGTTAGTTTATTATATATGCTGTTTGCTTTACGTCGTACCGACACAGATATGTCTTACGGCGACGATGGGATAGCAAAGGCCTAGGAGTTTGAAGGAAGCGGCCGTGGCCTTAATTAAGGTACAGCCCCGGCATTTGCTTGTTGTGAAAATATGAAACCACGGAAAACCATCTTCAGGGCTACCGGTAATGGGATTCGAACCCACTATTTCCCGAATGTAATCTCATCTTTTCCCGCTGTCATTATAGAATTATCATTTCTTCAACTTATTTTAATCTAAACCTTTTCTTAACATTAAGTTCTGGAATCTTGTACATCTAATCCGAGCGTACAGACAAAAATTATAATTTTATTTATATAGGTGAAAGTAGCCTGAGTGGCAGCGCGTGTTAACGCGCTACGCCTATGGAGCCAATATCTGTATTCGGGAGAAGCGTGGGTTCGAACCCCACCTTCGGCTGTTCTCCGGATGGTTTTCTGTGGTTTAATATTTCCACTTCTAGGCAAATGCCGGGACAGTTCCTATCCATAGGCCAGACCTGAGTCCTCCCACCCCTTACCCAATTTAATTCACCTTAACACATTTCATCTTCATTAGGTCCTCAATTGAGGTTGGTGCCAGGAAGGGCATCCGGCCGTAGAAACATCCCGTAGAAATTAATCTCATCTTATCCCGACCCAGTATCAAGAAACGAGTCTAAGGGGTAGACATACATAGAGATAGATGAATGTAGGCTAATTATATGTTGAGCAGTTGTTTACGTAACGTGTCAGTATGAATGTTTGAACAGTTTGAGCATTATTTAAGCAGTAATAGTCCCCTATTGTATAAGAAAGTGTAAGTTAACTGTTAAGTTTGAGATGAGCTACAATTGCTTCAAAAAAGGGTAGCACTATCGAAGAAGCAATGTGTTACAGCAAAATCGTTTGTTTTGAAGTTGGAAAGTGTAAAATTCAACGGTTTTAATACCCCATTCTTGCCCCACTTCTTAAAACTCATTTAACCTCCTTTACACCCACAACCATCTGGTAACTATAAATAAAAGGTTCATTTGAGTCCTGTTTATTCTCGATATTAACGCATCAGTCTCAAACGGTACATATAAGTAATTTAATGAGTTTCAACATACGATTCGTAAGAATCCTAGTATGTAATTTCACCAGTTACTTGAGGGTTGTCTTCCTGTACCAGTTCTTCAGTAAGGAATTCCCTCACAGCAACCTAACTCTTTGTATGCCACTTATAAGAGTGATCGCAAATGGGACGACACCCACATGAACCACGGAACCCAGCGGTGAGAGGCCGCCTGAGCCACGGAGGCGGTAATTACACACACTAAATACTTGAAATTATCTACGTGTTGGACATGCCATTCTCTGTCATCACTTTAGTCTTGGAATCTTCATATCATACTCATTTCACCTAGTTTCAAGTTCCAAGATATTCAATTGTAGGCATTCAGAACTATTTGCCATTGGAACCAAGACGTTGGCAGACGCCAAACTGCTTACGTTTCCACCTGTTTGTTTTTAAAGGTGATCAAGCGAAAATGTATTTTAAATTAATTCTTATCACCGTCAAACAATTAAATTTACAGATTGCATGTTACCTTGTTCTGATTATCTCACATTATTGTTACTTATACTTGTAGAATTATAGAACAATTGGAGTAAAAAAACCGTATTTGTTAATTTTCTTTGTTTGACTTCTTAGAAGAATTCTTGACTTAATCATGATTTTTTAAAATGTAAGTGTGAATTGTAGCAGCTGTTTCAAAGCTTGACAATTCCTACCTGTTCAAAAGCGTGGTCATAAAACGACCCGTTTTATTTACATAGTTATTTGAAATATTTATAAATCGGATAAATTCTGATGTTCTTTATATTCACTGTCCACCTCTGTGGTGTAGTGGCTAGTGTGATTAGCTTCCACCCCAGGAGGTCCGGGTTCGATTCCCGGCTTTGACACGAAATTTGAAAAGTGGTACGAAGACTGGAACGGGGTCCACTCAGCCTCGGGAAGTCAACTGGCTCAGGCGGTTGAGGTTGGTTTTACGTCCCGCTAACATTTTTTACGGTTTTCGAAGACTCCGACGTGCCGGAATTTAGTCCCGCAGGAGTTCTTTTACATGCCTTTAAATCTACCAACACGAGGCTAGCATATTTGAGCACCTTCATATACCTTCGGACTGAGTCAGGATCGAACCTGCCAAGTTGGGGTCAGAAGGCCATTCAGTCCGCCACTGGCCAAAGAACAGACAGAATTATTATTTAATTTTATATAAATTAAGGGTGGATTGCTGGAGAGTGCGGTGATCTCATCGCGGCCCCTTCTGTCCAGAGTATTCTCCGCTGAAATAGCGACATCTATGGTTAGAGTGCTGACAGTTCTTCCGGCAGTTTCTGGATTAGAAGAGGAAATACTCGTGGCGGCGGCGCCTTTGTTAGAAGGGATATGACATCGAAGCTTACTGTAGTCCGTGCTTTCAACGGATAGGTCCTTGTGTAGCTAAGTGAAATGTCTGGAGTCCTACGCAAGGTGTCAGTATGTCCTGTAGGCGGTTGAAGTGGTCCGACGGGAAGCGGGTGGTTTCATGTGTCGGAAATGCTATAGTGCTCACAATAAATCTTAGCGATATGGATCGTCGGTAGGCCGTACATTGTGATATCTGAGGAAATCAGTCGTTTATGTATTGAGGCTGAAATACTGGACTTCCTCACTAAACTGTGCAGTTTATTTTACATGATCTTAGCAGGACTGCATATTCGGCGAGTGATTCGTCTACTTTATTTTTATTTTTATTTATTTACTCAAGAAAGGGCACCTGAGCCGAGGCTCTTATGGCGCAATACAAGATTAAATATTGGCAGAGTTACAAAATATTGACAATACAATAATAGCTTATTTCTAAATACGTTACAGTCTTACAACTACAGTACCGATCAAATGTTTAGGACCACATAAAGAAATCACGAAATGTCATCTAGAACGTAAAATTGTGCCACTAGACCTCTGTAATTTTCTTTCTGATATCTCACATCTAATAGGATATATGCCGCCTGACTTCATTGAGTTAGTTCAAGTACTGTGGAAGTTATGGATTTTTAACTCTTGGAAGGTCACAACAAAAAATCAAAAATTTTTGATAATATAATTGTACTGAATACTCTAATTGGTTGCAAGTATCACCAACAAGATTTTTCTGTAGACTTATGAATAGGTGGGGGGCCATTTTAGTATAAATATAAAAATTCCGAAAATATGCGGCACCGTCTTTTTTTCGTGTTTTATTTTTTTGAACCAGGGCCAAAATTGTTGATTTTTCTTTGCCTTTTTCATGTATGGCCCAAGGTCTCAGGGCGAGCTATCGGCGTCAAACTTATCTGCCCTGATACTTTCATTTCCACTCTGTGGATGGCATACAAGAACACATTTCTGATGCCGATAGCTCACACTGAAACCTATGACAAGAACAAGGAAAAATTGACTATTTTAGCACTGGTTTGAAAAATAAGTAAACCCACAAAAATGGGTGTCACATTTTTCGGAATTTTCATATTTATACTAAAATGACCCCTAACTATTGCTAAGTCTCTACAAGAATCTTGGTGGTGATACTTGAAACCGATTAGAGGATACAGTACATAATATTTCCAAAAACGTTGACTTTCTGATGTGACCTTATAACATTTAAAATGGTATAACTTATACAATACTTGGCGTAAATCATTGAAATCAGGCGATGTATATCATACTAGATGCAAGAGCTCGGGAAAAAATATACAGAGGTCTAGTAGCAAAATTGTAGGTTCTAGATGGAACTTCATGATTTTTCAATTTGGTCCTAAACTTTTGACCGGTACTGTATAAATACAATATATAATACCACTGTACATCACTTGGTTGAAAGATTTAATGCTCAGTTTCTTTTGTCCATTGATTATTTATTTTTTGTTTAAATTTTGAATTTGTTGTTGCCTGTTGTATATGTTTTGGAAGAGCATTGTACACCTTCGCAGAGTAGTGCCATAAGGAGTTACAACCATACTTACTAGTTTTTACAAATTCGGTATGGACTCTCTTTGCTCCTCGAGTGTTATATGAGTGTATGTCAGAATTTATAATACAGATAGTGTTTGTATGAACCAATTTATGCTTAATTTTATATACCATCATAGCTGAAGCTATATCACGTAACATGTGGAGTGGTAGAAGTCTGCATTTCTTAAACAAATAATCTGTAGGTGTTAAGGGTGGTAAATTAAAAAGTATTTTTAGTGCTCTTTTTTGTAAAATGGCAACTTTCTCAAAGAGTTTCTTACTGCAACATCCCCAAACATGAATCATATAAGTCAGGTGACTTTCAATGAGAGCCTGATAAATAGATTTTAAAAACTTATGGTTGAATTTATATCTTAGTCTGTGAAGCACTCCAATTGCTGGAGTTATTTTTTTGCATATAGTTTTAACTTGCTCGTTCCAGTCAAGCATTTCATCTATTTTTAAACCTAGAAATTTAGTAAATTGTACTCTTGGTAAAGGATGATCGAAGAATGTTAATGTAATATCAAGAGGAGTTGCACATGCGGGCTTGTGAAAAATCATGTATTTCTTCAAGATTAATGGATAGTCTATTGTTTGAAAGCCAAGTTTGTAGTAATCTAATGTCATACTGCATTTTTACCTCAAGTTCTTTAGCAGAGGTACCAACATAGAAAATATTTGTATCATCTGCCAAAAGAGATAATTTTCCTTGTAATTTTAGGGAGCCTATATCATTCACAAATATTAGAAATAAAATTGGACCCAGTACTGATCCCTGAGGAATTCCAATTGATATAGGAAGACATAAACTTTTAGCATTTTTATATGAGACAAATTGTGATAGATCACTGAGATAATCCTTAAACCAGTTCAACGCTACACCTCTTACTCCTGCGTCTTCCAGTTTTCTGATAATGATCTCGTGATCAACTGTGTCAAAGGCTTTTCTTAAGTCTATAAATAACCCAGAAGCTAATTTTCGTGAATAAAGAGCTTCCTGCAGTTTAATGATAATATCCTCAACAGCATTGTATGTGCTGGAAATTGGAATAAAGCCATATTGATATTAAAAAAAGTAATTATTCTTAAGAAGGAATTTCAATAATCTTATTTTAACATTTTTTCCTAATATTGTGGCTAAAATGGGCACGATAGAGATTGGTCTGTAGTTGTTTATGTCTAATCCTTTATGGACGGGTATAAGTTTGGCAATTTTTAACAATGTAGGAACTGTACCTTCAGCTAACGATTTGTTAATAAATGCAGTGATGTATGGAACTATTTCGGTTGATAACTGTTTGAGAATTGTGTTGCTTAAACCATAGCAATCACAACTACTGGAATTTTTAAGTTCTTTTATCATACTTGCTACTTCTTCATTGTCAGTTGGGTACAAGAATAAAGAAATTCCTGGAGCTGTGTGATAACTATATGGATTACTGGTATTGGTTGTAGGCAAATTAACAGCTAGATCCGGACAAATACTAGTAAAATATTTATTTAATGTTGTTGAAATATCATAGGGGTTGGTGATTATATTATTATTAATTTTTAGTTGAATATCTCTATTGTTGCTATTTGTTGTTTGAAGTATCTCGTTAACTAATTTCCATGGATTTTTACTAGAAGCTAACCTATTACTGTAATAAGAACTTTCAGCTTCTCTTTTGAGTTTAGTGACCTTATTACAGAGTATTTTATATTCATCTTTTAGATATTCTGAGACATACTGGCATCCCCTTCCCAACCTATAGTGTTGTCTCTTGATTTTCCCATATAGTTTATTTTTATAATTTATGAGGTTGAGGAGTTCAGGGGTCATCCATGGACATCCTGAGTTTTTATGGCTTGATTCAGTTATTTTCTTAAAACTGGATATGCTGGCTTCTGCTAAGAGATTAGTTAACTTATTAACAGTAGTTTCACAGTTGTCATTAGCATCAAGTATCAAAGGATTTTTAGATAAAAGTTTCCTGGCGCTTTTAATGTCTATTTTTGGGGTGTGTGTTGTGGTGGAATATTTAAAAATACTACTACTATCTCTTACTACGTAGTAGTGCGTAATTGGTGCGTGTAGTTTCCAGCGCAGCGTTCACTTTTTCCTGGTCTAATCTTTTCTAAGCGTTAATTTCTTCCGTGGTTAGGTTAGATGACGTCTGACCCAAGCGAGTTGGATGTGCGGTCAGGGTCGCGCAGCTGTGAGCTTACATTCGGGAGATAGTAGGACCGAACGCCACTGTCGGGAATCCTGAAAATGGTTTTCCGTGGTTTCCCATTTACACACCAGGAATCTTATATTATTTAAGGCCACGACCGCTTCCTTCCCTCTCCTAACCTTTTCCTACCGCATCGTCGCCTTACCTATCTGTGTCGGTGTGACGTAAAGCAAAACTGTAAAGAAAAAAATCCTTAAAACTTGAGACAAGCCCGTTCATGGGTACCTTTCATGTGCTTTTTATTTTACGTTTCTTGCGCTTTGCTTTTCTATCTTTGCTGTTCTTAATCCTCTCTTATTTCTTCTGTAGATCCGATAGATAAGTACCAAATTGTAGTTTTCACCTTACTTACTCTGTAATTCCAGTGGGAGCTTCTGCTTAGTTACGCCCTTTCTCCAAGACCGTAATGGTAGGCTGATTGATCTGCTCATCCGTGAGGTTGAGTACCAAATTAGTTTGTCGTTCAGTTGGTTTCGCCTTTTGTTTTTGCAAATAGTCGATTTTAAGCTCTTCAGGAGACTGATTACCTCGGGGCACAATCGCAGACTAAGAAATTTTTACTCAACTTTCCGCAGTATGGAGATTTCTGGTTATTCATCATGGACAGTCTATCTCTCCTCTCCCTACCTCGGCGACCGTACAATGGAGTGCACGGAATCTTACCGGTATAGAAACAGTGGTGAATGTTGTTGATGGAGCATTACAACGCCTGTACCCCACCCAGATCAACCTGGTTCTACAGGGGGTGTCCCGACAGGGTTGCCATCCTCCATACTTGCCACTTGTCGGTAAATGAGTACGCGTCCACCGTCACGCTGTTCCCGTTCTCCCGAAGAAAAACAGTTAACTTCGATGAATGATAATCATATAGAAAAACAATAACACTTATCTCATTTCACCATCTCACCTTACTTACCTACAATATGACATATAAAGGATGGCAACCCTGGCGGGACTCCCCCTGTAGAACCAGGGTGATCTGGGTGGGGTAGAGGTGCTATAATGCTCCATCACTAACATTCACCACTGTTTCTATACCGGTAAGATTCCGTGCACTCCACTGTACGCTTACCGAGGGAGGGAGGGGAGAGATGCAGCAAGTGTTGTAAATGCTCTCCCTCGGCCGGTAGATATGTGTTGTATCGTGCGATGATATTCCGATTTACTTTCTGCAATTCAGCCACGTGAATCTTCAAAAATTTCGGTGGGAATTGCATTAAATATCTACATCACATGAAAATACGCTGTTCAACACTTAATTAAGGAGCTATGAAACTCACTAAACCGATCAGTTACTGCTGAGTAAGCAGCAGTCGAACGGTATAGACACAATGTTGGAGAAGAAGTACAAGAGACACACACACAACATATCTCTGAAGCGGACCTCGCTGATCTCGGTTGAAGAAACTCCTGTTATTTTTGATCCCCGGGCGGCTATCCATCTTTACTGCAAGCTTTCGCCGACCTGAACAAAGCATATTGGCCGACTCCTCGTTGGATGTTAGCCTTCCCACTGCCTTTCTACTCCATGACTACCATCACCACCAACACGACCTCTGCCCTCACCTTTTCCTACTATTCTATGACGTATGACGACTTACGTCTTCTCATCCGTCACCGCTTATGTCCGCCTTTCTTTCTATGCCATTACCTCTCCGTTCAATCAGTGTTCCATCTCCTCCTCCCAACAATCTACGCCGACCACCAACTGATGCTACACCAGCACCACCGTCGACTCCGTTACCACCATCTACAACCGCTCCAGCAGCAGCCGCCAGCCAACTGTCATCACTGCCGTCAACTCATCTACTACTACTGTTTACAGCTTTGTTGTTCGCGGCGTCCACCCTCTCCTTCCAGCAACAGAAGTTCAACGTCACCTCCTTCTTCACGTCATTCCAGTCCGGAAGGCTTTCCGCATTTTCAACACCTATGGGCCCAGGTATTTAGTGCGTCTTCAACTATATACTGCAGCAGCCATCGCCATCTCATCGCCAACGGTGCAACCCTCTATGGCCGTCTTCATAAAGTCGAACCTTCTCGTTCTCCTCCCCGCTGTAGACATCCCCTTCCTACACCACGGCGTCACACCCGACCAGATCATCCTTCCTTTCAACCTACACACTACGTCCGCCCATCTTCTCCCCCTCTGAATATCTCTTTCCCCTCCACCGCCGACACATGAACATCCACGATACCTCACAACCGTCCTCTACCACATCGTCTCAACACTTCACCACCTCACCCTTACCAGCGACTTCCAAACCGCCACTCTTGTGTAAATCTTCACTTTTGCCATCTTCCTTAAAAACTTCACGCCTAATGCACATCCTCTTTCATTAACAGCACCGTAGCCATTTCTCATTCAATCTGTCAAATCGCTTATCCACCTTTTTCATTTATCGCATCTCTCAGTTATCTTCACCTCTCTTGGCCCGAGATATCGCGTTACGATCTATGGGGTCCACCCCGCCCTTTGGGAGGGGAATTAAATCTTTTAAAAAAAAGTACACGATGCGTCGAGAGATGCAGACTGGGTCTTGGCCCATAATTTGTCACGGCTGGTCCGTCGTCCAACAGCTCTGCACTCTGACCGGCCAACCGAGCAGAGGAGGGGTGGCCACGGCTCTACCGTGGCTCTACGCCTCTGCATTCGGGAGACGGGACAGAGCTGGACCTCACGGCTGGTCCCAACCGTCGGTTGTCCTGAGAATGGTTTTCCGTGTTTTCGATTCTCCTGCGCTAAGGCGAATGCCGGGACAGTTCGTAATACAGGCCACAGACACCAACCCCCTCACCTTCTCCGAGCATCTCCTTCACCGTAACAAATCTCCCGGCCTGAGAGACGGCGTCACCGTCTAAGAGGCCCGCCTCACCCTCCACGGGAGGAATGCAAACGTTTTAGTAGTAGTAATTACGAGATGAAAATAAATCAATCCAAAACAAAGTGAGCAGTGTGTGATCAAAACGTGCTATTTCCACTTTTAAGAAATAAGTCAGTATTTTGTCCACATGCATTACAGCAGCTGAAAAAATGAAATGAAATGGTGTATGGCTTTTAGTGCCGGGAGTGTCCGAGGACAAGTCCCGCTCGTCAGGTGCAGGTCTTTTGTTTTGACACTCGTAGGTGACCTGCGCGTCATGATGCGGATGAAAAGATGGTGAAGACAACACATACACCCAGCCCCCGTGTCAGCGAAATTAACCAATGATTGTTAAAATTCCCGACCCTGCCGGAAATCGAACCCGGGACCCCAGTGACAAAAGGTCAGCACGCTAACCATTTAGCTAAGGAGCCGGACATTACAGAGGCTAATATTATCGATTGCCATGAGTAATGCAGACCAGAAAGATGTAATTCCCTAAAATTTGAGTTAAGCCCGATCAGGGATACAGTTTCATGTGGCTTTTATTTACGTTTCTTGCGCTTTTTCCACAACTTTCTTAAGGTGAAAATATCACCCTTTGAGCGACTCTCCTCAAGTAATTGAGTGTAGGTGATGCAGGAAATATTAGATTAGAAAATTACGTCTTAAAGGAAGTAGATGAATATTATTACTTGGGTAGTAAAATAACTAACGAAGGCATAAGTAAGGAGCGCATACAATGTAGACTAGCACAACCAAGAAAACCCTTTCTTAAGAAAAGAAATTTGCTTACTTTGGATATTGATATAAGAATTAGAAAGTTGTTTTTGAATACTTTCGTCTGGAGCGTGGCAATGTATGGAAGTGAAACATGGACGATAACTAGCTCAGAAAAAAGAGAATGTAAGCTTCTGAAATGGGGTGCTACAGAAGCATGCTGGAGGTGAGATGGGTAGATGGAATCACGAATGAAGAAATATACTCAATCGAATTGGTGAGAGGAGAACTGTTTCGTGAAATCTGACCAGCAAAAGAAGATAAAATGATAGGGCACATCTTAAGAAACTCAGGACTTGTTCACTTAATTTTTAACGGAAGTGTAAGCGTTAAAAACGGAAGGGGTAGACCAATGTATGAATATGGCATACAGATTAGATTAGATGGAAGATGTAGTAGTTACGTAGACATGAAAAGGTTAGCACAAATAGGACGGCATGGAGGGCTGCATATAACTTATATATGCACTAATTTCCAAAACAATAACAAGAAGCAATCACGCTGTAGGGAAGCTTATCGCAGACTAGCTGAAGCGTATGTGTCAGGTGGCTATTACATCATCCACTCGTCCAAACACGACCCAGGGATTAACTAATAACTTGACTGAGGCTCGCACTGTTAACAAAAGACATCTACCTAGCTAGGTATCAAAAGTAACTGAATTATGTTTTTATTCCAAGCGGTATAAAACGATAAGTTACAAAATACAAGTGCTACAAAGTGCTCAACTTATGTTGTTGTTGTTGTTCTTCTTCTTCTTAACAGTCAATACACTGGTTTGATGCAGCTGTTTATGCATCCCTATCCTGTCCTAAGCTTATGGATCTATCTACCTACTTCATCCTACATCTTCTCTAATCTGTTCGTCATATTCACATCTGCCGTTCTTACCACCTACTTTCCCCTCAAAAACCAACTGAACAAGTCCTGGGTGTCTTAGGAATTGTTATTAGGGGGTCTAATTTCACCGAATCGTTCTCCTTTCACCAGTTCGGCTCATTGTCTCTGCATTCGTGATGCCATCTCACCTTCAGCATTCTTCTGTAACACCACAATTCAAATATTTCTATTCTCTTTCTTTCTTAACTAGTTGTTGCCCAAGTAACATTTCCATACACTGCCACGTTCCGGATGAAAGTTTTCAAAAATATATTTCTTGTACCGATATCAATGTATCAATGTTGAAAGCGAGCAAATTTATTTTCTTAAGGAAAACCTCCCTTGATTGTGCTGGTCTGCATTTTACGACCTCCTGATTTCGGCCATGGTTAATTATCCATATTACAATATTCATCAAACTTCATTTCCTATTCTAATATTTCCTGGCTCCCCTGACTTTGTTCGACTGCATATCATTAGATTTGTTTTGGACGCACTCCTTCTCCAAGTTTGTGTTCATAACATTCAGCAATTTCTCCAGCTTTTCTGCCGACTCAGGTTCATTCATGTCCTAAAGGCAAGGCAACCACATCTGCCTCTCCTCTGGCGAGCGTTTCAAGTTAGAATATTCCTTGAAGGTGGGAGACGCAGCTTAACACGGGGAAAATAGGCCAATATTCATTCGATTGTTAAATATGCTACAAATATTGTTGACAAATGCTGCACATATCCCAGTATTGGAATGCTTCCTAGCAATCAGAAGCAACTTCAAAAACGTCAAAATTCTAATTATAACATTTGAAAATAAAATGTTCACAATTTCCCACCTTTTTAACAATATATCACTGCTTCCTTCATAACTCCTTTACTGTTTCACGGATAATTATGATTTTCTCAGGGATTCCTCCCATAGTGTTGTACTACAATCTGTACCTCATTGAGGTAAATAAGATGTATATTAGATTTGATATAATATATTTATTTACAAAAATTAATATTTTCAGCTGCTCGGAATAAACATTCGTCAAAAACATCTAAATCACAGTGTATGTTAGTGATTGAGCTTCATTTTGTAGGTGGAGGTTTGATACACAGTTTAAAAAAGGAAAAGTAAGACAATTCTTATAAACTTGGAATTTATAAGGGAAACCGTGATATATTGTTGAAAAGGGGAGAAATTTTGAACATTTTATTTTAAAATATTATAATTCAAATTTTGACATTTTTGAAGTTGCTTTTGGTTGCCAGGAAGCATGCCAATACTGGGATATGTGCATCAATTGTCAACAACAATTGTAGCATATTTAACAATCGAATGGATATTAGCCTTTTTTTCCTCTGTTAAGCTGGGTCTCCCCTCTGAAATTCAGTCCGTCCATCACGGAATCCAGATATTTCTCGGTCTTCCTCTACCCTTCTTCCGCTGAACTTTTCCTTCCAACATGGTCGTGAGGAATTTATTACAACGTAGTATGTGGCCAAGGAATTTACAATAACAATATCAGCGGCAAATCTTGGAGTTTTGATTTCCTCTCCTTGGACTGTGTTCCGTTTCCAAGTTCCTCTTTGATTTCCTTTTACGTCTGTTCTATATAAACACTACATATAGTACATACGGCACATGAAAAGTGAAATTTCTGATTTCAGGACCCTGTTTTGTGTTTGGAATATCGACAACCTGTACAAGCACATGGCCCAAACCGGAACAGTAAATCAGTAACGAAGTTCTCCATGAGCGTTAAGAATCAACTCAAACCCTTTGACATGCCGCGATGCAGTAACATAATACTCGGTAAGATAAGGCCGGCCGACTCAAGGGCCCCTCTGTCTGTTTTGTTAAAGTGATTACTCCGTACCGAGATCTTGCTCCAACTTCTCCACAGTTCCCAACTTGCCTGCCCTGTTAGGTCTCGCTTGGCCGCGCCCTGAGACGCCATTTATCTTGCAGACTTGTCCATTTCCCGCGGGAAAGGGCGGGAAGGGGAGGGTGTACTTTGAAGTGATACAACTTCTGGCGAGCCTCAAAGACCCCAGCTCTGATGTTCATATTGACGTAGCTGGAATGATATGGTATTTCCTATCAGTCGTCATTATCTATCTATATTAGCAAAACCATGAGGGCCCTTGGAGGGATGGAAGGTAAAAACTTCCACTATCCGTAACCTCAGCACGTGATGGGATACAGTCGTTAGCTCTTTGCCCGTCCGCCTTTCCTCCCAGGAATTAACCTGGTATTCGCTTTTTGTGTAGATTGAGTGAACCTCAGGGCCATGTTCCGTTTTAGAAGTGCCTGTTTCCTGCCAGTTTGCTGCATTCTTCTTCTTCATCTTCTTCTTCTTCTCCTTCTTCTTATATTTCTTAATCTGTTTACCCTCCAGGGTAGGCTTTTCCCTCGGACTAAGCAAGGAATCCCACCTCTGCCTTCTTAAGGACAGTGTTCTGGAGCGTGAGTAACACTTTAGGTCGGGGATACAACTGGGAAGGAGGACCAGTATCTCGCCCAGGTTACCTCACCTGCTATCCTTGTGAGGGATAGAAAGATCGGAAGGGATAGAGAAGGAAGAGACAGGAAGCGGCCGTGGCTTTAAGTAACGCACCATCCCGGCCTGGAGGAGAAGTGGGAAACCACGGAAAACCACTTCGTGGATGGCTGAGGTGGGAATCGAACAAACCTCTACTCATTTGTCCTCCCGAGACTGAGTGGACCCCGTTCCAGTCCTCGTACCACTTTTCAAATTTCATGGCAGAGCCGGGAATCCAACCCGGGCCTCCGGGGGTGGCAGCTAATCACGCTAACTACTACACTACAGAGGCGGACATTATTTATTATTATTATTAGTAGCAGTAGCAGTAGTAGTAGAAAACCTACCTAACCATGTCTTCGTCAGTCGAAATTACTATATATAAAGAAAATTGAAATTTTTACACTTTCCAGGTTTTATATGGCATTCGACTGGAATCAAAACAGGTACTGAAGTCATCTTAATACGTAGACTTTCACGACCACTAAATAACATTATGATAATTATTTGTGTAATATTAATTATCAGCTGACGCTCTTCGATCCAATGGCAACTGTCACTCTATAGTAACCAGACTCAAGATAGAGAGACCCCGTTAGAAATATAGTTCATTCCAGGGCCTCCAGAGTCACGGAGAAAGATGTTGATGAGTTAACTATGGAGGGTAGCCTTGATCTACTCAGTATATAGCTGTCACCTATGTTAAAATTATTCGGGCGTTTAGCAATTTCTATCGCTTCGCGAATGATGCTAGGAATAAAATGTTTCTCTCTATAAATGACAGAACTTGCATCATAAATTATTTGATGGTCATTATGTATGGCATGTTCTGCCACAGCAGACTTCTCTGGCTGGTAAAGACATAAGTGCCTGCGATGTTCTTTAACCCTTGTTGCTACCTTCCTATATGTTTGGCCAACATAAACCGATCCACAAAAGCAAGGAATCATATATATTCCAGCGCAGTTTAAACCAATATGATCTTTGACAGATCGTAAACAATTGCCTATGATGATATTATGTTTTAAAATGGTCTTGATATTGTGCTTTCTGAGAATATTGCCAATCCTGTCCGTGACAGATTGTACATATGGCAAGAACGCCAGACTCAAAGGACGAGAATCACGTGACAATCTGACTTTTGGATTAGGATGTAGCACTTCGTCAATCTGTTTCCTTGAATAGCCATTGCTCAGAAATGTTCTGGTCAGGAACTCAAGTTCTCCGTTTAATTTATCCTCTTCAAAAACCTCCCTTGCTCGGCTGATGTTAAGCACAGCACGCTTTTGGGAAGGATAGTGATAGGAGGACCCATTAAAGTATCTATTAGTATGGGTAGTTTTACGGTGAACCGAATGACCTAAAATTCCATTTGGTTTCTTAGAAATCAAAACATCCAAGAACGGCAAACATCCTCCACGTTCAGTCTCCATGGTAAATTTAATGTTTGGATGTGTGCTATTCAAGTGATCCAAAAATATGGATAATTCGTGCTCACCATGGGGCCAGATAACAAATGTGTCATTGACATATCTCAGCCAGACGGAAGGCTTGAGCATGCAAGATTGAAAACAACGCTCTTCAAAATCTTGCGTATAGAAATTAGCGATGACTGGTGCCAATGGCGATCCCATGGCAACACCATCCATTTGTTCATATATTGTACCATGAAAACTGAAATATGTGGTGGTGAGGACAAGGTGAAACAGATTAACAATGTCACCAGGAAAACTTTTATCCACCAGAGACAAGATGTCCATGATTGGAACCCTAGTGAACAGAGACACAATAAAAACCGACTAGAATATCACCTGAAGAAACATGCAGATTGGATAAAATGCCAATAAACTGCGGTGAGTTCCTGATGGATGCCCCATTACCTATGTAAGGCTTGAGAAGTTCTCCAAGGTATTTGGCCAGGTTGTATGTAGGGGAACCTATACTGTTAACAATAGGTCTAAGGGGAACTCCGCCTTTATGGATCTTAGGAAGGCCATAAAGACGGGGAACTGTACAAGCCAGCAGTCGCAAACCACGAGAAACGTCATTAGGAATCGAGCTAGCTTTGAGAAGAGACGCTGTTTTCCTATCAGTGGCGTTGGTAGGATATTGTTTTAGCACCTTGTAGGTGGGATCACTGGAAGTTCCTCAATCTTGTTATTGTAGTCGACGGTATTCAAAACCACAGTAGCATTGCCTTTATCAGCCTTCAACACCACTACGTCCTTGTTCAGTTTTAGTTGTTTAAGAGCATACCGCTCTTTGGAAATAAGGTTAGGACGAGGGGGTTTGAACTGTCTGATAATGGTGGCATTTTCAAGACGAATGTCCTCAGCGATATGATCCGGTAAAGGCTTTAAAGAAGGCTCAACACCACAGATGACCTCCGTCGGAAGCTTAAGAGATGAAATCGCGAAATTTAATCCCTTCTCGAGCACGGACATAGAAGGAGTATCCAAATTAGTGGTGGATAAATTAACCACTACTTTAGAAGAATTCAAGTGTGGGACAGAATTCATCCTCTGGCACATCGATAAACGGGAAATTCCCTAAATTCGCGGTGTTAAGTATCCGACTGAATCGCCGCATACTCGTAGAATTCTACGTAATGCGAGCTTCGCTCTCATTCGAGAGCGGATTCATGCTTTGAGAAGGGAACTGGATTCTGTTTCAGGTGAGATTTATAAGCTTCATATTTCTTTAAATCGGACATTAGAGGTGAACTATTTCAATTATCTGGACCTTGTATCTCACATGGCTTCCTTATCGCTTTCATCTTTTTCAAGGTGCTCAAAAGCCTTGTATACGGTAGGTAGATTTACTGAACATAAAAGAATACCTGCGAGACTAAATTCCAGCACTTCCGACGTTTCCGAAAACCGTAAAAGTAGTCAGTGGGACGTAAAACTATTATTATTATCATCATTATTATTGTACCGGTTGGTACACCTATACGCCGCACATTTGAATTTTCCGCCTTAAATTACTCCTCTACAGCTGAAACTCTGAACTTTAAAACTGAATTAATTCAACCGTTTATCTGAATATGTCACTGTGTTAATTTCGAATTGTTTTTGTTTACTAATTATCAAGAAGTGTGGACAGTCTCTCACAGATGTCTCTATCAAAAACTATGATCATGCACCCTGGTGCGAAGTGATGGAACTTTTCTTGAAGATATTTTATACTCATAAGTTTTCCTATAACTAAATTTCATTATGGGTTGGCAATATTAATTTTTCTTTCCGCCAGTTTTGAACTTAGCCAATCCCGAATTTCTTTAATTAATTTTGACCAATCGTGTCCTTCTTCCTCAATTTTTGATCTGTAACTTTAGATGACCAATAAACGTCTGTGGGTGTGTCTTAATTATTCATGAAAGGTCTCAAATTTTCCACGAGGGTATAAAAACTGCTGATTTTCTCGTCTCCCGGCCACTCGAACAACATCTAGCTTAGTGTGGATATGTAGCAGGGGGCGGGAAGCGCCTCTTTCTTCAGGTAGCAGTTCTTCAACAAGGTAATGGCCGTTCAACATCTTTATTCCTGACTAGCTCATCAGTTTAACCCTCGGGGCAGGTCCGAAACCTTTAATATGTAAACAATCCATTAAAACATGTAAAATCTTTCCGGTCTGTGTAAAAGTTTCATATATCTTTGACTGTAAATCGGGGATAGAGAGTGCTTTACGCTCTCGAGCTCTCCCTCCTTTTGAATTTGAGGTGACTTCGTTTTCGTACCTGCTTTTCTACTCTTCCTTTCTGTAATATCTTAATAAATTTGCTTGTACGAGTCACCTCCATAGTATGGGAATAGCCCCTGCTTATCGGCCTAGCGCCACTTAGGTTTTAACAAGCTTCATGTACACGCCTCCATTCATCTTGGTATTTTGGGCCATTTAATTAATCTGTTCTTTTTCGACGAAGGCCCCGTAGGTTGGGTACAAGTTACACTTGTTTATTTGTACGTGTGCTTTGAGAGGCAGTTAATGAGAAAGTTATTGTGGCCTTTGATAGGCTTGAGAATTTGAGAGCGGGTCAGCTCTTTTGTGTTTGAAAAGTGCCTCTAGGAGGCCCGATATGGGTTTTGGAGCTTATGCTCCTTGTATGAAGGGGTTTTCTGCCCTTTGAACAATGTGCAGAATTGGGTTAATAGCTTAAGGATTGTAAAATCGGGGCTCGAAGCCCAGAACTTGTAAAGACCCCTTACTTGTTCTTTCGTTTGTAAAGTTGCATTGTACCTGATTTTTCCTTGTTATTTCACCTAGTGAAAATTGTTAAATCTTGTTATCAGTTGAAAATATAATTTATTTAAATTTTAAATTCATCTTTCGGACTTGTAGTTAGACCCATTCCAGCCCGCAACTTCTTTCACCTCTGCTGATCCACCAAAATACGGTAACAATTATTATCATTATTATTATTATTATTATTATTATTATTATTATTGTTGAGCTGTTGTATACACCAGACTTAGGTAGAAGTACGTGAAGTTGCCGCTGGGGATCCCCATGTACAGCCAGACAGCTTAGATAAGATGTTTCTTTACTTTGTTTGGCTGCAAGGTTGGGGAGATATTTACTGTACGACAGAGTCCGGTCCATTGCTACACCGAGATATTTTGGGTTTAGGTTGTTCGGTATAATGCTGTCATAGCCAGACATTTTCAAGATGGTCTGAGCCAGTATGTTACTCAGATGAAAACAATATATTTTTGTTTCGGTTGTGCTAGGCGTTAGACATGCATCCATAGTGGAATATTCTTCCTTAGCTGCTGGGGTTCCGTATGAGTAAGCTGAGATCAATCAATCAATCAACCAACCAATCAATCAATCAATCAATCAATCAATCAATCAATCAATCAATCAATCAATCAATCAATCAATCAATCAATCAATCAATCAATCAATCAATCAATCAATCAATCAATCAATCAATCAATCAATCAATCAATCAATCAATCAATCAATCAATCAATCAATCAATCAATCAATCAATCAATCAACCCTGATCTGCATTTAGGGCAGTCGCGCAGGTGGCAGATTCCCTATCTGTTATTTTCCTAGCCTTTTCTTAAATGATTGCAAAGAATTTGGAAATTTAATGAACATCTCCCTTAGTAAGTTATTCCAATCCCTCTTAGCAGGATACAATCGGGCCATGCGCAGATTTCAACTACAAATGGAAAATATTTTCTAAACTTCACTGCGATTGTGGTGCCTCTAAGCAGACCATCCAAAATATTATCACCAACTGTGCAAAACGAAAGTACAGTGGTGACATCAGTGATTTTGCCTATGTATTTCCAGAGGCAATAAGTTGCATAAACAACCTGGACATTAAAATATAGTTTGCGTTCGAAAATCAGGTACGTATTACTCCTTTCCTGCGCCAAGGTTGGGTCACGTAAAAGAAATCCCCACCAGTCTCTCAGGGTTCAAAGTATGTATTTTTTTACATGGAATCAAGATAGCACCGATATGCTAGGTAACATTTTATCTACTATTAATCATGATGCACGTCTCCATCCGCCGTATCGTTGGGCTGCAAGAAGACTGATAATCCAACGCCTCGATTCTAATTTACCTTACATTACTATCGAAATTATAAATAATGTTTCATATACATCTTAACTGTTATCATTTAATCAAACAATATAAAAATGTGGGTAAGGAAAATGAAATTATGAAGTTAAAATTCAGAAATCGATCAATTAACATTTGATCATGAGGTTTAAATTATCGTTAATGATCACTGTTATATTCGATGCGTATTTAAAAATTATATCACAATTGAAATGAACTATTATCTTACTTTCGTATAATATTCATAAAAGAAACTGACAAAATAAATGCATATCTGCACGGGAAATTCATGGTTAAGTTAAGATATTATAATTATTTATGTACGTTAGTTTTTGTCAATATCAATATTATTTTAGTTTTTCTTAGGACAAGATCTATACATATTCCTTTGGAGTATCACAACTTAAGCTTCTGGAAATCGATAAGTGTCTTATTCAGTAGCAAACATGTGCTACTATTCATTTGAAATTATAATGTTGATCAACATCACGTCATATATTAACTCATTTTCCAACATAAATCTGTCATTGAACATAACCTACCATTTAGATTCTTAATTGTGTCTCAAAAATCTCAAAAATTAGTACGTCACCTCATGCGAAGTAATTAAATATGTAGGGAATATCATTCTCAAAGATATCATGTTATATCAATTCATTTATATTCTCTATAGAAAGTAGTAATAATTATCCATGTTAACTACGTATGCCATAATCAGTTTTTAAGAAAATGCAATTTTACAGTAGAAATACCAAGTCAAAATGGTCAAGTTAATGAATAAGTTATTTCATAAGGATTTCTTTTGATGATTTTATTTATCCTGCCATAGTATTTTATAAATACTTTAGCTCGACTGTCAAAATTTTCACACCCGCGCAACGATTGTCGTTTGTTTACACGGTCGTGGCCTTCTAGGGGAGGATGTTGTCAAATGGTTCTCAGTGCTGACAACCTCTGTATTTAGGTACTAGTCATATTGACAAAGATAATAAGAATTCACAGACATAGCACTCCTGGACCTCAAGAAAGTTCTTGCCGTGCGGACGATTAAGAATAGGATCTGGACAAGACATTTTCTTGTGCTGGGGTTGGTAACGGATTATGATTAACATAATTGACTGCAACGACATCACGTTGCACTTCATATTAGCCAATAAGGATGCAAATAGCTACTTCATAAATGAAAATGGCGTGTAACAGTCTTCATTAGGTTATAAAAGTATCGTGACTGGACGATAACAAATGAGTCCAACCACGCCATTCTAAAAGAAGAAGAAGAAGAAGGTTATAAAAGTAAATATACTTCTTCGGGCGGGATGGTGGGTTTCTGGACTTCGTAATGATCACATCTCTCCTCTGAGATGTTCTCCAAGTAAGATTTCATTATTTCCCATTTAATATAACATTACAAATGACATGACAGCCGGGCTACATTTCTACCTGCAATACGTCATCACTATCATGTCATTGTATAATAAACATATATGATCCTAGTTTGCGTCAATACTAATCTTTCTCTTCAAATATTCCATTACATCTGTTATATCATCGTAGCAATATCTATACATTCCTTCAATTCATTCCTCATTACATTCATATAACATCATAACATCTTCCTCATTTTCCATTTCATATCATATCTCTTCCTATTCTTTCAAATATTCCGCGTACCTATAACTTATTTTGACGCATAAATCATTTTATTCTCGACTATTCATGTCGTTGGATCAATATCTTCTGAACTAACATTAACATGTCTCCTGTCTGCCGTCATCTTCCGATCTAATGTTATTCTAACACCTTATGATAACGTATAACCTCCACATATTAACACATCATTCGGCATTTTATCAAAGATCCTAAAATATTCCACTCATAATCACTTCACATACGACATGGCATAGTATGTTGGGATTCTTTGATTTCATTGAAGTATCATTATCACATTATTATATCGCATTCCCTAACTGGAGTTAGTCTTGTTTCTTATCAAGACTACCTATTCCCTAATATCGACACAGTAAATAAATCACTCGCGAGAATCTAACACAATTTAGGTCATTCTGAAGACAATAAGGATATACCACCTAAAGTTTAACTACAAATAAGCTATACTTCTCTATACCTAGCAATTATATACATTTATTTTAAGAAACTTTTTATCTTTTTCCTTCGCTTCCGGATGATATCATCTTTCGTTCATCCTCCGCAGCTCTGGTTGATCGTCATTTTATTCCGCTGGTCTTCGAGATGTCATCTGGGGTCCAGGTTCCTCTCTGCCGTGTCAGTTCAGCTCGGTATCATCCGCATAGTCTGCCTCAAGTCTTCATAGAGAGCCATGGCTACCTAAATTGTTGAATTGAAAAGATAAAACTTCTTCTTCTTCTTCTTCTTGAAAGGTGTGGTTGGACTCATGTGTTATCGTCCAGTCACGAAAACATTAATTACTTCAACACTGACACATGTATCACTCGTATTGTACGTTAAAATGTAATTGATAGAAAAACATACCATAGGAGTCACACAAGAAACGATGATGACATATAAGACAGAGGTTAAAGTGATTTATATCCCACCAAAGCTATGATAAACATTTTGCAATGGAAGAGTGAGCATAAAGAGACTGTCAGAGGATTATAATACAATATGTGCATCATCAAGAAACTGATTTATGCTGTTAACAAGAGTAGGAGTTAGAGAGTATAATAAACACGAAATCAGCTGTAACATATTAACGTTATCAAAGCCTTCTAACATAATTTTACAATGAGATTCAGTTTCAGATTGTTTTGTGCAGACTTAATTGCTATCAGATCTCCAATATGGCTGCTATTATTTCAGCTTTTACGTCGTATAGAATTATTTTATGAATTATTTTGTGTTGTCGCTGCGTTATATCGAATTATTTCCTCTCTGGTCAAGGCCTTGTTCTTGCCGTTTTCAATATTGCTCCTAATCAATCCTTGCCGTATTTAAATTATACAGTATAACACGTATATTAAATTAATCTTCTTATATGCATGCGTTATTTTCTTATGTAAACGCTATAAATATTTTCTTTCTTTCTTTCCTTCTTTCTTTCTTTCTTTCTTTCTTTCTTGAATTTGCTTCTTTCTCACTAGCTTTAAGAGATTTAATTAGCTCATCGATCGTAACGCATCTGCTTCCTATGATTGCTTCTTCATTTGTGTGTTTTTAATAGTGTTGGTTTTAACACTTCGAATTCTTATTTTGTCTTTACCACTGCCATTATGATCTTGAACATTTCGACTTCGCGTTATACTGAACTTCCTTGCCTTTTTATTGAATTTACGCATTGTGTTTAACTTCGATATCAGTAATCGCGTCAATCCCAACTCGACTGAGTTTTATTTCTGGAACAGTGGAATGGCACAGTAGTATATGTATTGTACCTGTAAAGCCATACGCTAAATAAATAAATGGAGGTATCATTTATTTATATTTTTACTAGAAAATGTAACTGTGCTTCGCTACGGTATTCTACGTTGTATACGGATATCGAAGTAAATTTCTGTACACGCAGTGAATAAGATTTAAAAAAAATGCATAGCTGTTAGTATTATCCGAGAAACAGAACGGCGAAGTCATTAAAATTACCTCCGTATTTCCATATATTTCGAGGGTAAAAGGTGACAAATTTAAACACCTTGAAATTTTTCCGTCGGTTACAGGTTAAAATGACGGTGCAGACCTTCGTTTCGATGTATTCCGTGGCTAAACGGTAATTCGTATCACAAAATGGATGGCACAATCTCCGTTCAATTTGGAGTGATCTAAAACTTTAGTTCTATGGCATTTTGTCGTATTTCTATCCCTTATGCGTTAGATTTGACTTTGTTTCCCGAATGTTCGTAAATTTTTCTAGCTCGTATGGCAGATTTTGCCGCCATCGTGATTTGGGGGGAGTGGGGTAAATATTAGGACATTCAGGAAACTTTAAAGTACATGAAACCTATATGTTATCGCTTTGAATGAATATATTCGACTGCGTTCTTATGCTGAGCCCGAAATTTGAAAGCCCCCAGCGTGCCCCCGTCAGGGAAGTTTGAGAAATTTCGATTTTTATAGCGATCCTGAGTTCATAGACTTTTCTGGTACCAAATTTCAAGTTTCTAAAAAGCTTGGAAGTGCATCATTAATTCACGTCTTTTTTCATTTTTATACCTCTACACATATATAGATCACTCTAGACCAACTTGTATTTATTATTATAGATTTGAAAGGATCGGCTACTTCCCAGACAATGTGGGCTGCCAGGAGGACAAAGTTCCATGCGAATCAACATTATTTAAAACTTTAAATTAAACACACGACAATAATTTCGAACTAATTGGTAAAATATAAATCAACGTCACAATAAGAAAATATACCAAAATCACTGTTCACGTAATTCACGGGCAATAATAATCCTAAAAGTGGAAAAAATGAAAATCCACAGCCTGTTTTCACTCATTCGACGGGGCCAAGAATGGAATTAATGAAGCCCCCATCTAGCGGCGAGGATAGGAATTGTGCCGGCTGCCGAAGCCTGGTGCACTCCTATGGAGCAATGATTAATGACTGACAGATGAAATGAAATGATATTGGAGAGTGTTGCTGGAATGAAATATGACAGGGAAAACCAGAGTACGTGGAGAAAAACCTGTCCCGCCTCCGCTTTGTGCAGCAGGAATCTGACATGGAGTGACCGGGATTTGAATGACGGAACCAAGCGGTGAGAGGCCGGCACGCTTGCCGCCTGAGCCACGGAGGCTAATTACCCAGGCAGTGCTCGGAGCAATTTCATATCAGGACAAGTTATCTGACCTGTTGCGGAACAGCACGGATCTAATATACTTCAAGAATAAATACTTTTCTTCAGTTGTACAACAATATGTACTAGAAAACGCTATCGTATTTGTTGTTGTTTAAGTCATTAGTTCATAGACAGATTTAATGCAGCACTCCACACCACCCTATCCTCTGCTAACCTTTTCATTTCTACATAACTACTAAATGCTACATCTGCTCAAATCTGCTTGTTATATTCATACCTTGGTGTACCCATACCGTTCTTATCGCCTACACTTCCCTCAAAAACAAACTGTTCAAGTCCTGAGTGTCTAATGAGGTGTCTTATGATTCTATTTCTTCTTCTCTTCAAATTTAGCTAAATCGATCTCCTCTCACCAATTCGATTCAGTATCTCTTCATTCGTGATTCGATATATCCGTCTCACCTTCAGCATTCTTCTGTAACACCACATTTCAAAAGGTTTTATTCTCTTTCTTTCCGAGCTAGTTATCGTCAATGTTTCAGTAACATACATAACCATGCTCCAGTCGACAATCTTCAAAAATACCTTTCTAATTCCAAAATCAAGGTTCAAACTGTGCGAATTCCTTTTCTTGACAAAGACCTTCCTTGGTTTTGCTAGTCCGCATTTTACGTCCTCCTTACTTCTGTTATCGTTAGTTATCCAAGAAACAATATTCATGTATTTCCTTTAAGACTTCATTTCCCTGCATCACCTGACTTCGTTCGACCGCACTCCATTACTTTTCGTTTGGACTTACTTATTTTAATCTTGTATTCCTTCTCCAAGACTCTGTCCATACCATTCAGCGATTTCTCCAGATCTTCTACAGTCTCAGATTAAATAACAATGTCATCGGCAAATCTCAGGGTTTTGATTCGTCTCCTTGGATTGTGATTCCCTTTCCAGATTTCTCGCTGATTTCCTTTACCGCTTGTTCTATATAAACAATGAAAAGAAGTGGGTACAAATTGCAGCCATGGCTCGCTCCTTTCGGGACTGCTACTTCTTCTTCAAAGCCCTCGATTCTTATCACTACAGACTGAATTTTGTGGATAATTCTTCACTCTCGGTTTCTGATGCCGATCACCTTCAGAATACTTAATTAATATTTGCTACATAATGAATTAATTGCCAACGGCCGTAGCCGTGTTGAAACACCGGATTCCGTGAGATCTCCGAAGTTAAGCAACATTGGGCGTGGTCAGGAGTTGGATGGGTTGCCACGCGCTGTTGGTGGGGGTAAGGGAATGGAGGAGCGGAAAGGAACTGGCCACCCTACCGCCAGTAAACTCCGGCTCAGGAATACCTCTGCGGAGGTTCGGACCTGCCTTCGAGCAGAACCCCCCCCCCTCTCTTAATGAAATAATTAAATTGTGCCGAAATTTGAAGTTATCAATGGTCGGGAAAGGTTTCAAATTTTGAGTCTTGGATATCTCTATCAAACTGATTGCGGCCTAAATGCAGTTCCGGAAAAACGGACTAAAATCGCTTATTCCTTTACTCGTTTTCTTTTTTATTAAAATCCTAGCCAAATTAGCATATAATTCTTTCTGTAATGTGTTCTTTGGTTCAATACGCTCAGGCTTTGTTTCATTTTTTGAAAAAAATGTCCACACCGAATGCAGTTATAAGGGCTTAGGTGAAACTCTGCATTGACTCATATTACCGCTCGTAGTGGTGCTTAAGTGAAACAATGCAGTGACTCACATTAGCGCTGGTCGTGGTAGAAAAAAACAAAGTGCTAATCTAATTGACCGTATAACGATGATTAAGAACATGATTGTGATTTTTAGGAATAAAGAAACAATATATATTCGTAATTTATTATATTCTATTCATCTAAAACCCGTAGCTCATTTTCCTAGGATGTTTTTTGCTACCGAGGTAACATTTTGGGCACCACTCCATTAACATTTTAGTCCTGCCAACTCGCCGTTAGAATCTGTGTCACTGTGAATTTCTCTCCCATTTGTCTTCTACCGTTATTTTCTATGCGACTTGGTGTCACATTTTAAATATTAATATCCTCTACGCCTTGAGCGCTAAGTTCCTATTTTACAAATACTTCATAATGTACTTCGTCAATTCGGCCAAGATAAATGTTCATTCGCTTTTCCTTTGTGCTGCTCCCTGCGGCAGTTGGTCTAACCTTGTGGTGCTGTGTCTAGCCAATCAGCGCTCTGCATTGGTTCGAGCAACAAGGACTGCGTGTGAGCTTGTGTCTACCATGACACTAGTGATGGGCTGCGAATGGACTCGCGAAGACTCGAGTCTGGGATCGTAAAACTCGAGGTACTCGAGTCCGGACTCGAGGCCGAGGACGCTGGCAGCGTTATCTGCGAGCCGTGTATGGGAACAACACGATGCTTAATATTTTAGGTAGGCCAAGGACAAGTATTTGGTCCGTTTCCAAATAATGCACAGTGATATAATGTACAAACTGATGTGCATTATGCCGTATTAACATGAATGTATAGGCATACACAACAAAACAATATTGTAACGAAAACTAAGGAATGTGTGGACTCTGCTTATGGCCTACAGTCCGGCTCTATGGCTAAATGGTTAGCGTGCTGGCCTTAGATCACAGGGGTCGCGGGTGCGATACGAGGCAGGGTCACGAATTTTAACCATCATTGGTTAATTTTGCCGACACGGGGGGTGGGTTTTTGTGTTGTCTTCATCATCATTTCATCCTTATTATGACGAGCAGGGCGCCTACCGGTGTCAAATCGAAAGACCTGAATCTGGCGAGCCGAACATGTCATCGGACACTCCTCGCACTAACAGCCATACGCCATTTCATTTTACCGGCGCACAGTGTGAAATTGTAGAGATCAGGCAGGACAAACGTACATTTTCGACTAATCTATTTATATTATAAAGGGCATTATTGTACGCTCGTGACTATACAAAGAATACCTGACCGTAAAGCTTTTAAAGCTGTGTGTGGTATATCTGACCTCTACAATTGTGTGAACATTGCGCCCCTTACCGAACCTTGCGTCTCGCACTGTCAATTGTCTGCAGTGTGTTCAGATGAATCTACGTAACTAGCGACTATGTTAAGATATTTTCAATGTGAAATAGGGATGGTCCGCCTCTGTGGTGTAGTTGTTAGCATGATTAGCTGCCACTCCCGGAGGTCCGGGTTCGATTCCCGGCACTGCCACGAAATTTGAAAAGTGGTACGAGGGCTGGAACGGGGTCCACTCAGAATAGAGGTGGGTTCGATTCCCACCTCAGCCATCCTGGAAGTGTTTTTCCGTGGTTTCCCCACTTCTCCTCCAGGCAAATGCCTGGATGGTACCTAACTTAAGGCCACGGCCGATTCCTTCCCTCTTCCTTGCCTATCCCTTCCAATCTTCCCATCCCCCGCCAAGGCCCCTGTTCAGCATAGCAGGTGAGGCCGCCTGGGCGAGGTACTAGTCATCCTCCCCAGTTGTATCCCCCGACCCAAAGTCTGAAGCTCCAGGGCACTGCCCTTGAGGTGGTAGAGGTGGGATCCCTCGCTGAGTGCGAGGGAAAAACCGAACCTGGAGGGTAAGCAGATTAAGAAGAAGAAGAAGAAGAAATAGGGATACAGCTAGATTACTATCTTTCTTTCTTAATCTGCTTACCCTCCAGGGTTGTTTTTTCCCTCGGATTCAGCCAGGGATCCCACCTCTACCGCCTCAAGGGCAGTATCCTGGAGCGTGAGACAATGGGTCGGGGATACAACTGGGGAGAATGGCCAGTACCTTGCCCAGGCGGCCTCACCTGCTATGCTGAACAAGGGCCTTGGTGGGGGATGGGAAGATTGGGAGGGATAGACAAGAAGAGGGAAGGAAGCCTACAATGAATAGTTAAATCATGTTCCTAATCTTTACTCCGTATCTCAAGTTACCAAAGGCTAACCTACTGGGCGATATAATGCAAATATGCACACTCACATCCTCATCCCGAGGTGGTGCAGCTCCTTTCGGGAAAACCCTCATTGCAGGTGAGCTGCATGTACCATTTCAATCACATACCAGCCTTTCGGACATTCTAAAATTTCTGGCGGTACCGGGAATTGAACCCAGGCTTCCAAGGATGGAAGTTAGTAACACTACCCGTTACGCTACATAGGTGCTGTAATGATCGCGCCCAACTAATATAGACGAAGGAGAAAAGGACGAACATTGTGTGACAAACTAAACGAATGGTATTTCGAAACAAATAAGTTACGGTGATACACTCGCGTGTTTCACGTTATGGTCATCATTTACGTAGCTGTTGTGATAGTACTTAATGATTGGACCATTTCTTCCGACTGCTCGGCAACAGGTCGCTGTTATGGATCGTGACGTCACAGTGGAGACTCGAGTACTTCGCACGGGTTACTCGGCGAGGCTTGGACTCGCCAGACTCGATTCTCGCGAGTCCAAGCGTTACTCGCGCCCATCACTACATGACACTGTGTTCAACAACCATGAAGGAAGGACGTGTTTTGAGTCCACGCGGCATCCTAGCTTCGGCCTGAAAATGGATCCTGGATAGATCTGTTAACTCAATCACCCTCAAAAGATTTGCCCTTCTTTTTTAAATCGTCCTTGTTTCTTCCGTAATTTAAAGTGAATAGAGTGTCTTTTAAAAAGCTTCACCTATTATGAGTAACAGCATGTGGTAACGCATGTTAACGTATTCCTACAAGATCCATCAAAAACTGTAAGTTTTCTTCATGTTCCTTTTTTAATTCTGGATTTTCTTCGTGGACAGTGAATATCGCCTGTAAGGAATCTACTACTCCTCTTCATCCTTCGTGTGTTTGATATAAATCCTATATAAAATAATTACGCCATTTTTGAACTTACAGTTATTTTTTCCTTCTCAGTTTTAAAAGGGGGAATCGGGTTTTCTAATTGTATCATCAATTCATATTCCATAAATGGTCTTGCGTTAATTGTCACGTTAAATAATTTGCTACTATTCTGTATATTTGTATCTGTAACACATTATCATTAGTATTTTTCTCGAGACATCTTTGCCTTCTTGGGTACTTCTTGAACTAAACATGTTAAAAGGGGGTTTAACAGCCACGTGAATTTCCGCGAGGTTTTTAAAATGAGGGTTTTATCCCATTCTTAATATCTACCTTCTTTTTCTCTTTTAATTTTATTTATCTTAATATTTTTGGGTTATATGGTCTACCTCTTTCTCTTTTGTTCTGTGCATGTAAATTACTGTTGTTGTGTATTTGCTTTGGGATTGGTCCTTTCCTATCTATTTTAGCGTGTGTTCGTTACCATGGAAATGTTGATGGTCATGATGACCGTGGATTCTTGATTGACCAGTTTGGTGAAATTGTTTTTCCTGAAAAAGATTTGGATCTTGGTGGTGTAATTACACGTTTATTTTCCCTTTTAATGACGCTTTGTGAATTTTCTCCCCTCTCCTAGGTTGATTTGTTTTTCTTGCGGAAACTCCCTGGTTGAAACCTAACCCTAAAGTGGTGTAACTAAATTAAAACAAAGAAATATCACATTTTAAAAGGTTAATCCGAATTTATCGTAGTGGTAATACTTTTAATTTTGTTTCTTTTATTTAATTGTTCGTTCGTTCGTAATCTGTTTACCCTCCAGGGTCGGTTTTTCCCTCGGACAAAGCGAGGGATCCCACCTATACCGCCTCAAGGGCAGTGTCCTGGAGATTCAGACTTTGGGTCAGGGATACAACTTGGGAGTATGACCAGTACCTCGCCCAGGCGGCCTCACCTGCTATGCTGAACAGGGGCCTTGGGGAGGGATGGGAAGACTGGATGGGATAGGCAAGGAAGAGGGAAGGAAGCGGCCGTGGCCTTAAGTTAGGTACCATCCCGGCATTCGCCTGGAGGAGAAGTGGGAAACCACGGGAAACCACGGGAAACCACTTCCAGGATGGCTGAGGTGGGAATCGAACCCACCTCTACTCAGTTGACCTCCCGAGGCTGAGTGGACCCCGTTCCAGCCCTCGTACCGCTTTTCAAATTTCGTGGCAGAGCCGAGTATCGAACCCGGACCTCCGGGGGTGGCAGCTAATCACGCTAACCACTGCACCACAGAGGCGGACTTATTTAATTGTTAATTGTTAATTGAACACTAATTTAAGAAGTTTATTTATGTCCCAAACGATAATGATGATTTTAATCTGTAAACTTTAATTTAACTTGTTCTTGAATTAACATTATTTAACTTTCTTAAAGGAGTATTTGCTTTTCTTTGGTTAACTCTTATCAATTCGATACTGTGACAGGTTTTTACCTTGATTCAAGGATCGTTTGTGACATTCCTACCTGCGCAAGGTAAGCTGCTTGTTTGTCTTCCTTTTATATTGTGTTTTGGGGCAGGTTTTTGGGCTGATTGGCGGTACCATGGGTTGCTCGCCTGAAGGGATTTTTTCATACATTTTAGAACTAATACAAAATGTGATTGTTTACTTTTGTTGTTCTAGTGATTTGAGCACGGGTGTAAAACTGGGGTCGTCGAATGGAAAGAGTGAAGTCTTCCGGCCCGGCTCCATCTGTCAGGAGGAAGGACGGGAGTGTTGCTCCCCACCTGGCACGAGAACACGTCTCTAATTTGTCGGCCAGTGTTGGCACGTAACAGAGAACTGTGACCATAGCCTCCTGGGAATCATCAGCTTCACGCTCCACGCTCCACCCCGCGCCGCTTTGCCGTAAGCTGTACAGGGAAGTGATTTTGTGTACTTGTTCCGTGGATGTTCCTAGACACAGTCGATACAGCAGGCCATTCCAAGTAGACAACATCGGACTTTCAGAGCTGAGAGCGAGGTATATTAAGTGAGTGGAAAAGAGACGTGTAGTACCGGAAGCACGCGGGGAGCGGGCACGGCACATTTTATGGGAGGGAAGGAGGTAGGAATCAACGAATTAAATTAAACAGCCTTTAAACAAAAATTCACAGTTCTAAGCCCTTCAGGGAAGCAACTCAATATTCTAAACATCCTAGGGATATGAGCTACGAATGTCTCGTGAGTATTCTGGAAGGTATGTGTCACAGCTAGGGCTTACGTCAGCCAGATAGGCTAGGATATAAAAGGCCAAGGTCAGGGCCACTCTAGTAGTGTAAATTCCTGCCGGGGAGACTGATTACCTCGGATCGAGTAGGGGTACTTCAGTCGCCTTGACAAAGAATACTGCAATGTATTCGAAACGTCGGCAAACCGTAGTGCAGACAACTACAGCACGGTTCAACCCGGAAATCAAATTAAATAATTCCTCACACCGTGGAAGCTTCACTTCTAAGATGCTGTTTCTTAAGTTTGATAGAGCTGTCCAAGACCCACAATTTGAAACCTTCCCGGGCCCTTCAGCGTTCGGAACAATTGAGAAAATTGCTCAAGTTTACGTTTTTCGTAGTGTCGGCATGCCTACTTTGTCTGCGAAGAAACGTTTTCAAATTTAAAAAATTGGCGGTAGGCTATCACTATTGTAACGGTCGTAAATTTTTTTAAGGTTTCTTAGACTTACTTATTAAATAATTTTTGGTGTTTCAGCTAACTTCCAACTGAACGCGGGAGTCAACACACCGCCATCTTATATGCGTGTGACGTCACATAACCAGCACAAATTTTGCCTTAATTTGAAGTGCTATTTCACGAAAACTACGTTTCAGATTTAATTAATTTTTTAAACACGCAGCCTCCTCTTTTATCTGTCAATTGAGATATTAAACGTAACCATTTATTAAATACCCAAACGCTAAGAGCGTTTTAAAATTTTTCTTTCCCTGTAGCCGTTGTCGGGGAACATAGGTCTACGTTAAAAAAAATACAACAAAATAAAATAGTCCACTTTTCTCCAGTTAGGACGAGTTTTGGTTTCACCAACTTAGTTATGCTTGAGCAGAATGAATTCGTCACACCACTTCCAACGCAACGTCGGATAAACCTGACCTAGCTCTACTCCTATTCACGTTCATGACAGAATATGATTTTAAATTTCTTTTTTAATAACTGTTAGGTTCTTAAGTCTGTCGAAACTATTTTATGATTAAATAGATTTCAATTAATTTAAAATTAATATTGATGATGCCCTTTTCTGTAAATTTTGAGGAGGTCCAATATACACTGACTTAGCAAATATCATGGGATAGTCACCTAATAGCGTGTGGGGCCTCCTCTGGCCCTGCGAACTGCAGTGCGACGCCGTGGAAGTGAGTCAACAAGTCCCTGGTAGTCCTCTGGACGCAGCTGACACCAAATCGTTTGCAGAGCGGCCGCCAATGCTGTTCTGTTCGTGGGTGCAGGATCCATGGCACGGGGCCTGCGTTCCAGGGCATCCCAGATATCCTCGATAGGGTCCATATCGGGGCTCCTGGGTGGCCATGGCAGTCTTTGGACCTCCGCTGCATGTTTCTGGAACCATTCCCGGGTGACGTGGGAGCGATGTGGTGGCGCGTTATCATCTTGAAACACCGCAGAACCGTCTGGGCGCTGGAAGGCAAGAAATGGGTGGAGATGGTCTCCGAGCAGCTCAACATATCGTGTACCATTCAAAGTCTCTTCCAGAACAACTAGGGGTCCCATTGCATACCAGGAAAATGCACCCCAGACCATAACAGAGACACCAGTGCCCTGAACCACACCTTTGAGGCAGGCGAGATCCATCGCTTCATGTGGTCTGCGCCATACACGGTGCCTCCCATCGGCATGGTGCAGTTGAAATCGTGATTCGTCCGACCATACCACGTTACGGCATTGTTCCAGTGTCCATTCCTGGTGACTGGGGACAAATGCGCGTCGTTGTACCGATGACGTTGGGTTAACAGTGGCACCCGTGTGCGGCGCCGGCTCCCATACCCCATAGAACCCATGTTCCTACGGATTGCTCACTGGGAGACGTGTCTAGCACGGCCTGTGTTGAATTGAGCTGTGATTTGTTGCACGTTTGCCCGTGTGTCACTATTGACAATCCGTCTCAGATGTCGCCGGTCACGGTCATCGACGGTGGCTGGACGGCCGGTGGCTGAAGGGCATTTTCTTTTACAACTTAGTTTACCTCACACTGCTGCAACGATGGGATAGGGAAGGGCTAGGAGAGGGAAGGAAGCGACCGTTTCCTGGTGTGAAAATAGCAAACCACAGAAAACCATCTTCAGGGCTGGTGGCAGTGGGGTTCGAACCCACGATCTTCCGAATGCAAGCTCACTGCTGCGCGACCCTAACTGCACGGCCAACTCGCTCAGTCAATGCCGCTCCGCTATGTGCTGGGATGGAATCACTATTGCGTGTTTCGTTACACTTTTGTAGTGTGGTGCGTTGTCTTAATATGAAGAGAGTGTTGGGACATACCTGCCGACTCTCCTGATTTAGGCGGGAGACTCCCGATTTTCGAAAGTTTTTCCCGCCTACCGATTATTCTATTATTTCTTGTGATTTTAGCTTATTTTTGGTGAACTCCAAATGTTTGTTTTCAAATCCCGCCATTTCAGCTTTGTACGCCAGTGGCCGGAAGTCCTTTGTCATTTGCCGCTTTCAAATAAAATATCGACGTTTGTAAACACGAGGTATGCGCGCGAATGTGCGATTTGATTGAAACCTGTATATCGATTGTCGATCTCTCGTTCTCGCGTGCTATGTTCGTGTTCATTCACATGGGTCTAGTCGATTCTAGAGACTAATCGCTAGATTTGGAGTCTTTTTCGATAATTTAGTGACAGAATTTCAAACATAGTGACTTGCGACTTTTCTAGAAATTTTAGGAGCCATTTGGAGACAATTCTGGCGAATTTTAATTCATTACTTGATAAAACTAGCATTGCGCTTCGCATAATGCAATAAATTAATGTATGAATTTGCTAAGTAATGGCATCTAAGTGCATGACTGATTCACACGTGTGGAGCTCGAGTTCATATCAGGGACCGATCATCTCGCTCACATACTTCCTGTGAGGGAATAGAGACGTGTAATTTTTATCCTTGTAGCCTCGTTATGGCAACAGTCGGGTTTTGACACAATACGTCCTGTATTGCGCAAGACATGTAGAATAAGCAGTCTTGACCAAATGTATCTCGTGATTTTTTCCTGATTTACGTATAAAAATATCCTGATTTTTGGTTTTGTAAAGTTGGCAGTTATGAGACAAACACAAGCAGTCATCAGGGCTGCCGCCCAGCCTCCTATCAGTTGTCTACCTAGGTTTTCAAAGAACTTCGAAATTTATCGAACCTTTCCCTTGATAAATTATTTCAATATCTTACGCCCCGTCCTGCCGGCCCCGTGGTGTAGGGGTAGCGTACCTGCCTCTTACCCGGAAGCCCCGAGTTCGATTGCCGGCCAGGTCAGGAACTTTTACCTGGACGTGAGGGCTGGTTCGAGATCCACTCTGCCTGCGTGATTAGAATTGAGTAGCTGTCTGACGGTAAGATAGCGGCCCCGGTCTAGAAAGCCAAGAATAACGGTCGAGAGGATTTGTCGTGCTGACAACACGACACCTCCTAATATGCAGGCCTTAGGGCTGAGCAGCAGTCGCTTGGTAGGCCAAGGGTCTTCAAGGGCTGTAGTGCCATGGGGTTTGGTTTTACTCCTCGTCCTAGAAAGGAATATTTGCTCCAATCTGTCCTCTCGAATTCCAACCTTATCTTCATAATATGATATGTCCCACTTTTAAAAGCTCCGCTAGAGCTTATTCGCCTACTAATGTCGGGCCGTGCCATCTCTCCTCTAACAGCTCCAGGCCCAGAACAATTAATCAGACGAGACTAAAATCTTGAAGGCCTCAACGCTGACCATTCAGCCAAGGAGCCGGACATTTTCAGGTTAGTTTCTAAGTGTTATTTATTCATACATTAGTTTCGGCAGAACATAACACTTATAAATTAATTGAATAAAAACGGAAATTCCCGCCTCTCTGGTGTAGTTGCCACCCCCAGAGGTTCGGGTTCCATTGCCACCTCACCCATCTTCCCATCCCGCCCCTGTTCAGAATACAAGATTAAGCTGCCTGCACCATGTACTGGTCCTCCTCCCCAGTTGTATCCCCGAACAAAAGCTCACACTCCAGGACACACCCCTTGGGCGCTAGAAGTGAAAACCACCCCTGGACGCGAAATGGATTAATAAATGTATGTTGGGTATTCAGCTTGAAGGCTGGTTTGATCCTCCACAGGTTCGCCAAAATGTATCATAGCCTAGGCGTCGCTGAAGAGGCATAATAAATAAGTAAATAAAAAACCTAACACGCATGGCACTACAGTCCTGAAGGGCCTTTTCCTACCAAGCGACTGCTGCTCAGCCCGAACGCCTGCAAATTATGAGTTGTCGTGTGGTCAGCACGACGAATACTCTTGACCGTTATTCTTGACTTTCTACAACGGGGCCGCTATCCCACCGCCAGATAGCTCCTCAATTGTAATCGCGTAGGATGCGTGTACCTCGAACCAGCCCTCAGATCGAGGTAAAAATCGCTGACCTGGTCGGAAATCGAACCTGGAGCCTCCGGGTAAGAGGCAGGTACGCTACCCTTATGCCACGGGGTAGGCTAAATAAGTAAATACATACATAAATAATAATAAATAAATACCCTTCATTTTTCGAAATGTCGGGCCTCTTCCATTCTTTTCCCTGCGACTAGTTTTAATAGAGGATGGTTGCCCAGTCGTACACTTAAAAAATGTAATCACTGCGATATAGCAAAGTTTCTCCTGTAATAATTCGCTCCAATTTAAGATCGAGACAAGAAAGTTCTTTCAGTAATGACAGGGGACTGTTTATCCTACACACTGCCAGTTCGTTCCCCCAAGTCTACAATTACCCTCTCATCTCCTGGCACTTCCTGTAATCTCGGAGATTCCGTCCGGCAAATTGCTGCACAACATAACGAGCGGCCGGAAATGAGGCTCTCCTGATTTAGTCTCGTGGAGAGCTGCGTCTTGAACTGATTGCACTTCTTCCTCCTCCACACCGGCCTTGAGTACCAACTACTCTCCCACAACACACTGCGATCACAAATAAAGCTCATGAAGAATGTTAACCATCGTCAAACTGTTAAGTTTGCTTGATTTAATTTCTTCTTCTAGTATAATCTCTTATGTCTGCTACCATCGCAGAGATTCTTGCCTTAGATGTTGAAGCACGAAACAACTTAATAGTAAAGAGTTGAACCAAGTTTTAAGACTGTCCGTCCAAGAAATTAGCCTTATTCCCCGTCTTCTTTCGCCTCGTATTTTCCCATGAATGAGATTATTTTCAGGGTCTCTCTTATAAACTAAGACCGAACGCATGGTGTTTGTAATCTGCGCTACGGCAGCTGCCTCAGCCGAGCTTATGGTGCGGGCGGCCGCGCTGCTTTAGCGTGTATACAATCTTATATGGAATCTCACCTTATAAAAGAGGCTGGAAGTGTCGTCCTTCCTTGGTTATACAGACATTGTATCTGGTAACCATATTCTGGTTGACGCGAGTGAGTTCTGCCAGTGTAATGCTTTTGTTTCCATTCGTATTGACTTCTTTCAGTTCCTCCAGTGTGTGAGGGTTTGTTCGATACACCTTTTCCTTCAGTTTACCCCACAAGTAAAAATCACACACTGTTAGATCTGAAGAACAAGGGCGAAATAGATCTACACTGATCACTCTGTCTGCAAACACTTCCGAGATTGTAAGAAGGGAATCTTCTGTTGTATGAACTGGGGCTGAATCTTTTTGAAACCACCCAAGCCATTTTTCTTCTTCCTTTAACCGATAAAAGAACGGCGTCCAAAATGTCATCTTGCTACCTGTCTGCATTTCCTGTCGTCTCGAAAACAATAGGCTATTCGTCTTGCACTAACAGCTTACCAAACACCAATCTTCCTATCATAATGAGGAACTTCATAAACACCATTAGGATTTTGTGCACACCAATAGCGAGAATTATCACTGTTCACACGACCATTAAGATGAGAGAGTGACTGTTCCATGATCACTGTATTGATGGACATTTGCTTTTTTCGTCAGTGGGACAAATGTAGACTAACCATATATGAAGGATGACTCCTGTGTTGCAAATTGTTGCCTTATAAAATTCTACAAGGACATCTCATTGTTCTTTATTGACGAGTTTTAGTTTATCAGCTGGTATGAGGTGAGGACCAGATGCTTTATTTATGTACTACTTTTTCTTTCGTTATATCTGGACTATTTTTGGCATTCGTATCTTCACTAGTATATATCTTCATCATATCATATCTTCAAACAGTTCTTCTATATATTCTTACCGTCTCACAAGTTTTTCTCTAATGCCAGGATTGATGTTGTCATTCTTGTCAAGCAATACACTTCCTTTTCTCATCTTAACGATTTTCTTATGGTTATTGACAAAGTCGTTTTTTCTAGATTCATTATTCAATCACTGTACATTTTTCTGTGAACCGTTTCTCTTTCGCGAACAGCATCTTCCTTCTTATCACGGCGTGTATGCTCCTGTATACTGTAGATATTCCATCCCTATTTTTACATAGCCTCTTCTTTTCCATCGCTGTATTATTTTATTGGTCATGCACTATTTTATAATTTTCACATTAAGCGAGAGAAATTAAATTACATTTAGTGAATAATAATAATTTGTATATTAAAAGAGTTTACTAAAAACAGCTTTGTCAAATCCGTCCGTCTCTTCTACTGGACCGATTCGCTTCATTGTTGTTTTGTTCCTCAGGAATTACCTGCCGCTGAATCACGAGACACTGATAGGTCTCTACGTTCATCCAGCTTTGAGTAATCATAGAATCAAATCGTTAAATGACCACTCCAATAATTGCAGGCGAAGGCTTACCCTAACCCGCAATACATTCTGTACTTAGCACGTTGCTAAGCGACTATGATATATGATTTTCATCGTAATGTCATTGCATGCAGCCATGTTTGATTACTACCTGTCAAGCTAGAGAGTATACACTTCCTCTGATAAGGGAAGAATACTATTCTCTGATAGAAACTCTTTGATTCTCTAACCTTTCCCAGCTTCCGAATATATTCAACAGCCGGCAGAGCGTTCCTAATAACTTACATGCTGCTAAGAGAAAAAAGTCTACGTACAAACAGACCCCATTATGACATATGCCTTAGACATTACCTGGGAGCACCTAGCGTAGGATAACCTAGCTACACTAGAAAGAGTGAAGGCCATGTAGGCCTCTCTTAAAAAAATACTCTGCTTGGCAAGAAACACTCCTTCGAGACTAACCACCTTTGAAATCACAAGACATCCTTTCTATATAGAAGAAATGCGATTAAAAATACCATTGCTTTCTACGACACAAAACGAAGCTTTACGTCGAGAACTGAAGGATGAAAAAACGAATATATGGATAGATGTTTACCAAAAGACGGTGTGATGACGTCAGAATGGATGAATTCTAACTACGAACTGTGGCTTCTTGTTGTGTTCATAAAACCATAGAAAAGGGAGGCAAAGAATTGACCGCGACAAGCATATCAAGACGAGTTATCTGATCTATTAATAACGAATGTGAGGGAGGCGCACGGGTCCTCTAATAATAATAATAATAATAATAATAATAATAATAATAATAATAATAATAATAATAATAATAATAATAATCCCTTATCTTCCAGATATTGGAAATACGGACCAGAAGCAGTGGTTGAAAACTGAAACTGCGAACATCTTTGGGACAGAGATGTTACAACATGTGTAATAACTAGAGGCCGGATTGGAACTGTCGGAAAAGTCAGGAAAAAAGTACGAATGGGGACGGGCAACGCCACTCAGTACGAGTCTAAGTGTGGAGAGCGAACGGAGGAATCATTATCCAATGATGGCTGCAATTTTAAAATAGTGTCTTGGCTCGTAACTCACATCTGGCTGCACCACGTTAACGTACACCCACCGTAGAGATTTTCAGGATATTCGGTTTATGGGGAATATTTGAACTCAAATGCCTTTGACGGCAGTTTGTTCCAATATTTCGAATTTAAACACTCTGGGAATACCATTTTTGGGTGGGTTTTATTTTAAGGACCTGATTTTAGAGTTTGTTGAATTATCTTTTTTTTAATGTGTTTAACAGTATGTTATTCATTACGGTTAGTTTATTATTCGATAACAGGTGAATTTAAGTCTACTTCATTTCACCCTTAATTGATGACGAGTGTATCATGTTGATAAGTACATTGGTTTTGGTGATAATGGCAATTTTGTGTGAGTGTATATTGAGCTGAGTTTTGTTTCTCTCTTCCAGGATTATTTGTTTACTTAGTAAGTTGAAGCTATTAGCTTTGGTAGTGAGTGTACTTGGGGGTTGATTGGGGTATGGAAATTCTAAAATTCCTTTATCTTATAATTTAATGCCATTAAATATATTTATGTTATCTAATTTTTGTGTTCTGTATGATTTATATATACCCTTACCTATGGGGTAAGATACTTTGGCGAGTTGGCCGTGCGGTTAGGGGCGCAGAGCTGTAAGCTTTCATTCGGGAGATAGTGGGTTTGAAGCGCAATGTCAGTAGCCCCGACGATGGTTTTCCGTGGTTTCCCATTTCCATACCAGGAAAATGCTGGTGTTGTAACTTAATTAACGCCACGGCTGCTTCCTTCCCACTCCTATCCCACCTGTGTCGGTGCCGATGTAAAGCAGGTAGTAAAAATAAATAAGATACTTGCCTTTATTTTAGTGAAAGAAGTTATATAAGTCCTTAGATCAAGTTTCACGTGGTCTATGTGGCTGTAAACTGCCTATTTACCTCAAGTCCTTGACTTACGAGACTGTGGCGAGACCTGTGCTGCTGCATGGGCAGAGTGTTGGCCCGTTACTAGAAGAAAAGGAAAGAAAGCTCATATCGCAGACACGGGGATACTGCGCTGGGACTTGACCGCATAGGAAACAAAGAGAGTAGAGGAAAAATTGTTATAGTCGCCATAATGGATAAATAGCGGGAGAATCACCTTGTACGGCCTTGTAATCAGAAGTGCCGAAAATTCTGCTGTTAAAATTGCGCTCAATGTCTCTCCACCGGAGCACTGACCAAGAGGACGACCGAAGAAACAGTGGATAGCTGTTACCAGTGAAGTCGGAGTGACGTTGACGATGCTGAAGATGGTGGGGTCGGGCTGAGTGGCTGGCCTTCTGACCCCATCCTGCCTCAGTCCGGTGGTATTTGAAGGTGCTCAAGTACATCAGCCTCTTGCTGGTAGATTTACTGGCAAGTAAAAGAACCCCTGCGGGACAAAATTCCGGCATCTCGAAGTCTCCGAAAATCGTCAAAGTAGCTAGTGGGACATAAAAATAATAACACCATTATATTATGAATATCGTGTGAAGTGTTGAATCATATGCTATTGCGAGACAAACGTTAAGGCGAATAATAATAAGATGGAGCTTTAAAGAAAAGCTTCTTAGTATTGGAAATGAAACGATAGGCATTTGCAAATGCCACTGGGAATGATTTGGTTATTGTTCGGGGAACAATGTCTGCTCGCCAGTAGGCCCTGTGTGGAAGAGTCGTTATGCCCACCATAAAGCTTGAAAATATTCAACACTATACAGTTTATTGTGTAGATGTAAATTATAACATATTACGTTCATTCAGAAGTAGTTTCGACGCTATACTGTGTCATCATCAGTTGAACAGAGGCGTTGAAAAATTGGCAACCATATAAATATTATCAATATTAACCTTATCACAAGTTACGATCTTATATAATACAATAAAATGAATATAGGCCTACATTTAAATATATAAAATGTTTTTCATTTCTCAACAAGTCGAGGACTTGCGGGTCTGTTGTACAAATTATTAAAACCGTATGCGATCGGATTTGCTACAATCATATTAATATTGTGCTGAGCTCAAATCAAAATTCACACTTAGTTACTAAAATAGTCTTGTTCATAAAACTCTTATTACTTAATTAAATACACTTCATAATTCTGCATATAGTGCCATCATAAACAGGTTACAAAAAGTTATGTAGTGTCCTTTATGACAGTATTGTTCAGAGAAAACGAGCCTGATGAGGAGGAAACGTACAAATAAAATTATTAAGCTATTAACAAGAATTAGGTGCTGCCTGGCCGAGGCGGTAAAGGCGTGGTCGGTTCGCCCGGAAGGACGTGGGTTCGAATCCCCATCAGGAAGTCGTAAAATTTAAGAAACGAGATTTCCACTTCCGGAGGTGCATATGGCTCTGAGGTTCACTCAGCCTACACCAAAAATGAGTACCAGGTTAATTCCTGGGGGCAAAGGCGGCCGGGCGTAGAGCTAACCACTCTACCCCATCACGTGCCGTGGTTAACAATGGTGGAAGCCTTTACCTTCCTCTCCTCCAAGGGCCTTCATGGCCTGTACGGAGGTGTCTTTGTCTTTTTATTAACAAGAATTACGTTTTCCAGTCCAAATGCGGAACCTGTGAATAATAAGAAAGTATGAAGGAGTGAAGGCAAGATATAAGATCGTGTCCATTAACGTAAGTGTTTATATGACTCACCTCAAAAGGTCGTTGACTGAGCCAAGCGTATTGAAGCACTATGGGCAACAATCTGACTGAGTTCAAGTGCCCACAGTCGGTTGGGACCGGAGAGGGGGAATGGGGGTAGGTGGGAGAAGAGACGGAGGATCGGTAATGTAAGGGGGATCCGGGGGTGATAAGTCCGGGCTGTAAGGAGGATGATCAAGTGTAGTCCAGTGCATTTCCTGTAGCTTGGAGACAGAGCCGCAGTATGGGGCCGCGCATTGTCGTGGAGGAGGATGACCTGTCTTTCTTTGCGGCGATATGAAACCCTCGCTTTATTCAACAGCTCGCAGTAACAAGCAGCATTGATTGTGCGTCGCTCATGCCCGTCGATCGTCGTCAGTAATGTCTTTGACCGCACGAATGTTTTCGGCAATCGTGTTGCTGATTTTCCACACGTTCTCGTCTTTCGTTGAACTTTTTATGCCAGGCAAACACACGCGTCCTTGACAATGTTTGATCACCGAACTGTGCAGTCAATCTCTGGCAAATTTCCGCCGCTATAACTCCTTCACGTGCAAGAAATATTATACTTATGCGTTGCGCAGTGGAGGGGTGCACCTGTTGCACCGACATCGTGAGTGTTACTAACGAAACGGCGGGAAATATCTAACAGCACGCTCTCCCCACTCCTAACGGCCTCGCATAAGCATAGCGGAAGTGCGGGGTTAGTGCTACAAACTGTTGATATGGAGGAACAAAAATCCCGTTTATATTTGATCGACCTTCGTAATTTGCTTGTTTTTCTTTGTCATAAATATGTGGCTCTGAAATTGGCGATACATAATATGTGACATGCAGGGTATGATGTGAAGTATTGATGGATGGCCATGACTGAAAGACCTATAAAAGGCTCTTTTAACAAAGAGAACTGATTATATCATTTGTGGTAGTTTCATTGGCACTGAGTCTAATATCTCCTTTCGATGCACTGTCGGCTCCATTAAGATATCTCTCAAAAACGATTGGTTAGATGCAAATAGATGGTGGTGATGATTATTGTTTTAAGAGGAAGTACAACTAGTCAACCATCCTCTACATAACACTAATCAGAGAGAAGAAACGGAAGGGATCCTACACTTCGAAAAATGGAAGTATCGGCCAAAGAGAGAAAAGGTCCACGAAAGGCCTCAAAATGAAAGACTCGCTAGGCCTTGAGAGCTCTAATATATTGGGGGTCGGTAAAGAACAAGAGTTGGCCAAGACAGGCAAGATAGGATAGTGTAACCGTTAGGGCATATGTCGTCGCACAAAAACTAAGTATGAACCAGCCCTGAGCACATCGGGCGAAAAAAAAAAAAAAAAAAACTGGCCCCATTAATCGGGCAACAAAATGAGGCTTACCTTGAGTATAATTGTGTCAGTTTAATTATTTTCTTTTGCTCATATGTTGAGATAGGACATTATTTGTGTGGTTCACATCAGTATAAATAAAATGTTTAGAATATATACTTGAACGGAGATTCTTCTCATTTAACAATATTAGCACATTCCTCTCATATTATGGAATCCTACTTTCATTATTTTAGATAGTGCCTATTTTATTTCTTTATCGAACATTCCACTACCCGTATTGCTCTCCAAATTCAGCCGGTGATGCTATGAAAGTAGGGAGGATGAGACTTCAAGCCTGGTAAGTGACTTCTGGCGGTTCTCATCCGAATGTTCCATCTGTACATCTGTTTGTAAAACCAAATTAAGAAATATTGCTCTAATTATACTCAAGGTAAGCCTCATTTTGTTGCCCAATTAATGGGGCCAGTTTTTTTTTCTTTCGCCCGATGTGCTCAGAGCTGGTTCATCCTTAGTTTTTGTGCAACGACATATGCCCTAACGGTTACAATAGAAGAAAGTGAGAAGCCTGACAAGTAAGTGGAAGCAATGCCAGGACTCAGCTGACGGCCCCGTGGTAGCTAACCCACACTTTAAAGTTTTTTTACAAATGGCTTTACGTCGCACGGACACATATTTGTCTTATGGCGGCGATGGGATAGGAAAGGTCTAGGAGTGGGGAGAAAACGACCGTGGCCTTAATTAAGGTGCACCCCAGCATTTCACTGGAGTGAAAATGGGAAACTACGGAAAACCATCTGCAGGGCTGCCGACACTAGAGGTCGAAATCCACTATCTTCCGAATGTACCGCATAGCCAACTCGCCCGGTGCTCCAAAGTTAAGAGCCCCTGGGCTCCCTTTTAGTCGCCCTTTACGATGGGCTCGGGATACCGTGAGTGTTATTCTACCGCCCCCACTTACACGGGGTATAGGTGCAAATGAATTAATAGTTATAAATTTGATTTTTATTTGTTCAAATACATATTTATAATCATTTCAGTTTTCTAAAGGAAACTTTGAATTCATTGTTTTGGAAAATATCTAGCAGCTTTCCTCATGATAGGAGATCCCCTGGTTCCGAATTCTCCCTGGCCACAGAATACGTGGGGACACAAGGAGCGGTGTGAACATCTCGATGGAGATCTTTGTTAGGACTACAGTGGCCCTAAGATACCAGTTTGTATCTAACAGGAACCTTGGTGGTAGCCATTTCATTTCTACAAGCTCGAAGCCCTTAAGGAGAAATATTTAGTTAAAAACAAAGAAACAATTGTGGAAAATTAAATACTGTCGATTAACAAAACTGCGAGTATACTGCGAGAGCGTAGTAATTCAAGTGCTAGACACTGTGTATTCCCGTGTGCAGTGTCATCAAAAGCTATTAAGGGTCTTGTTCTGGTGCCAAATTGGGGGGCGTCACCCACTTCAGCACTTTGGCAGCCAGCGCCATTCAATACATCTCCCCCGTGCAGCCCATTAATTGGATGGCTCGTTCTTTATAACTTCAGTTAATTGATTTATTTTTAAAGAACATATTCCGTCCTCAAGTGTTACCGCTTCAAAACCGATCATAATTATTTGGGTGAGTATCTCTGTCTTAAATTATCTTATTCATTTTTTCAAGTTTTTGGTATAGTGATGACAGTGTTTGGATAATTAATGTAAAAATACTACAGTTATACGCTGCCTTAAGAAATCTGGAGAGCACTAGAAGTGGGGTGAGGTAAAGGAAACGAAGCGTCGTTTGTAGGGTATATATCTTTTGTCATAAATATGTCTTATGGGTGGTGGTTATCTGAAATTAGCGGTACAAAATGTGTGACCTATCAGATGTGAAGGCTGTGATGTGCAGTATTGATGGATGGTCATGCCTGAGAAATATATTATCAAAGAGGGGCTCTAGAGTACAGATTGTCGATGTGATCTTGCAGGCTGTGATATGAAGCATTGAAGGGTGGCCATGTCTGAGAGACATGTTATCAAAAAGCGGTTTTAGAGTACAGATGGTCGATGTGATCTTGCAGGCTGTGATGTGAAGTATTGATGGATGGTCATGACTGACAGACATATAGAAGGCTCTTTTATCTTATCATACCCTAGATAAATGATTATTTTATTCATGGCGTTTTCACAGGCCCTGAGTCAGTTTGCACTTTTCTATGTTCTGAAGCCTACCCTGTCGACTCTGAGTTCCATACGGATATCTGTCGAAAACGATTCCTTTAATGCAAATAATCGTTATCAATTTGGGTTTCTTTTAATGAACGGCATAATTATGAACATTTGATTTTCTAAAAAATATGACACCCTTTATTATTTTTATTGGGTTTACATCACGTCAACTCAGGCAGGTTTTATGGCGACTACGGTACAGGAAAGGCCTAGGAGTGAGAAAAGGTGACCGTGACCCGAGCATCACCCTGGTGTGAAATTGGGAAACTACAGGAAACCATCTTCATGGCTGCCGACTGTGGGGTTCTCCCGAACACAAGCTGACAGCTATGTCACCCAAACCGCGCAGCCACTTGCTCGGTCTGTACATCATTGTAACAATGGGCGTGGCCAAACTTTCAGAGAGTTACCAAAGGTGGGGAGACGCTGGAAGGCAGAGCGTTGTTGGAAGGTTAGCTGCGCACCGGACACATGGTGAGTATGCCGGTTGCGTGTTGATCGGGGGCGAACGTGTATAGGGTAGTACGTTGGAAGCGTATTGCATTTGGTATAGCGATTAATTATTTTATGTAAGTAACAAAGATCGCAGAACTGTAAACGCCTTCTCGGGTCAAATGTACCCAGATAGTTCAAGATGTTACATTTCGTTGTGGAAACACACATTCATTTGAAACTGGTAAGGACGTTTTGACCAAGTTGCAAGAAACATGAGTTAATATGAAATTAATAAGAAGATTTCAATCAGTCACCACTGATCTGCATCTAGAGCTGTAGTTCAGGTGTCAGATTCCCTATCAGTCTTTTCTGAAATGATTTCAAAGGAATTATTGACTAGCAATATGTACACACTGTAAAAGAGTTGTATCTCAGATGGAAGAGGCATTCGTTGAAAGTCATTGGCTGGAAATATCATCAGAGAGAATACCTAGGTAAAGAACTGTATCAGTTAATCTAGAGATGGCTGAAAAATAACGTAGCAGTTACTTTGTCACAGTTACATGCCTGTCATTGTTACAAATGTAGCGACCACAAAAAATAACAGGTTACCGAGTAACGACGGCGGAATAACGTGCTAGTGAAAACAATAACTGGGAAGTGTCACTAGTAACAGCTTACAGACACAGAATGTGACCTTCAGAGTTCAGATAGTACGCATGTCTTTCAAATGAGAGCGCTTTCGTAGGAGATTGCTTTAAGTCAAATACACTATAGTGTAATACTTTGTAGTGTATTGCTACTAGCATCTGATAACTAAAGTGTAAACAGTTATGACATATTCAACTGCTCAGGGTTAATCGTTGACTCAGACATCACGCAGGGCTACTTACTTTAAAATATTATTATAAGATTCACCCGCATAATTTTTATTGTACCATAAATAACTTAGTATGTTAACTGTCCATATTGATATTATAGATAACATAACATACTTCATTTTACTTAATCGATCTACTTGTACCGCTTTGTGTCGAGGTTTGGCGAACAGATCATCACGTTTTCTCGTCTTTTATCCTTGATGGGGACATTGTCAAACTCATTCCTCAAGATTTACTTATTTTTTTTTTTTTTTGCTAGGGGCTTTACGTCGCACCGACACAGATAGGTCTTATGGCGACGATGGGATAGGAAAGGCCTAGGAGTTGGAAGGAAGCGGCCGTGGCCTTAATTAAGGTACAGCCCCAGCATTTGCCTGGTGTGAAAATGGGAAACCACGGAAAACCATCTTCAGAGCTGCCGATAGTGGGATTCGAACCTACTATCTCCCGGATGCAAGCTCACAGCCGCGCGCCTCTACGCGCACGGCCAACTCGCCCGGTCCTCAAGATTTAAGAAAAGACGCTATGTTGTTGTCTTCTCATTTCATCCGTTATCTGCCTCTCGTTAACTTTATAGCAAATAAGAATGCGTGTTTTGCTGCACCGACTTTCAACAGCGTAGTGATGCGTGTGCGCATGCGTGAGTGATTGAATGGGACTTCGCAACACAGCTGTACGGAGACAAGCTTGAAACCGTGAACAGGCTGTGACCAATAAAAGGTGAGTAACGTTGGACATTATTTTTAACTGTTACTTTTCACAGTTACTTTATTGTAGCGTAGATAGATGTAGTAGTTACACAAAAATAACCGTTTGTGACACATCTAAATGCCTTTGCTGGCAGGACCTAGTGTTTACAATGCACTATGTCTTCTGGTATAGGCTAGAGCAATTTTGTTACTTTTGTTACTTTCATAGATCTGTCTCTGTCTTATCCTTGGCTTTGACAATATGAAAGTGACTGAGGTATGAGCGATGCTAGTAATGCCAATCAGTGGCGGCTGGTGGTTTAAAAGTTCAGTGGTGCACAGTTTTTACCAATGATGTAATATGATTACAGGCTAATTTTCAAATCTAGATACATCAACAATACCTTTTTATTATTAAAAATAAAACAAACATTTTATATTTATATTTTCAGGAATACTACTATAACGCATTAACATTTTTTCATTTAAAAACTCTTTTACCATACTGAAATGAAACACTTTGAGGTAGCCTAATTCCGGTATTGAAAAAAATATCCTTTTGTAACGTATCTGGTTTCGAAATTAAACGTCGCGTGGGCCTTCCCATTCGTTTCACCTCGGATTGTTCCTCAGCAGTCCGTTACGGAAACGGCCCAGACATTAAAGACTGCACCGAATTCATGATCTGACAAAATACCACTAACTGATAAAAACGCACAATAATAAAAACACACATGCTGACACGAATGTTTACACAATGAAATCAATAATCTACTTAGCTTGTACGCACATAACAAAGCTCACGACTATATTGAAAGAAATGGCGGTTTTTATTATCAAATTTAGAGACATTACTATAGTTATATATCCAGCCACGGCCGATTTGATGCGTCGCTCTAGCCAGGACGAATAGCTCCAACTAGCTCCTTACCGAGCGCAGCAAGGGATCCAACCAGCCGTGATCCAGCAGATGAACTTCCATCTGCTGTCGCTAGATGACACTCCTGTTCTATAACAGAATCTCACATTGAGCAGCAACGGTCTCTAGCGACTTCGCTAGTAGTTGGTTACGTAGGAGCACGGCCGATTTGATGCGTCGCTCTAGGTAGCTCCTTAGCGCAGCGAGGGATCCAGTCGGCCGTGGTAGGAGGAGCCAGGTTGATAAACCTCCATTTAAGCGATGTATAAGAAGCCACGCCTATCTTTTCCTCTCCCCGCGCACCCCTCTAGCAGCCTAAAAGCACACTTCTAGCAGCCCCGCGCACCCCTCGAGCAGCCCAAGTTTCATCCTACCTCAGGTTGACTTCTCGCTGCAAACTTTTCGACTCCTGCAGTGAACATCTAAGAGTAGCGGCTTGTTAAGTACCCTGTAGTCAATATTTGCTCTTTCAAGCTCTTGAAAGGTTTGTCTTGCTGAATAAAAATACAGTAGTTGAGTAATCCAAATGATAAAAGTTTACCTAAAATAAACATTTTTTTTTTTTGCTACTTGCTTTACGTCGCACCGACACAGATAGGTCTTATAGCGACGATGGGACAGGAAAGGGATAGGAGTGGGAAGGAAGCGGCCGTGGCCTCAGTTAAGGTACAGCCCCAGCATTTGCCTGGTGTGAAAATGGGAAACCACGGAAAACCATTTTCAAGGCTGCCGACAGTGGGGTTCGAACCTACTATCTCCCGAATACTGGATACTGGCCGCACTTAAGCGACTGCAGCTATCGAACTCGGTACATAAAAATTTAATGGGGGTAGCGCAAACCTGCAACCTTATGGAGAAACCGCCCCTGATGCCAATCCTTATGCAGCCAGTTCCTGCTATGAATGGTGTGAAAGTGTTGCTCATAGGGTCGGTTGGTGTATGCATTTCAGTGGGCTTGGCAGACTGATATGTAATAGCAACTCTGGCTCGGTGAGGAAAGCAACGGGAAACTACCTCACTCCTCATTTCCCTAGTACGCCTCTTCAGTGATGCCTAGGCGATCTATGACAGCTGATGGTGGAGCTGTTGAGGATCCCACCAGCGGCATCGCTGACGGACTGAACATACATACATACATGACACCTCTATGTTAATCTATATACTATTAATAAAAATGAGACGATGTCCGTTTGTTTGTTTGTTTCGGATAGGGTCGGAAACTACTGAACTGATTGAGCTGAAATTTGGTGATGATATAGCTTGAAATATAGAGCCAAGGAAGGGATACTTTGGATTTTGATATATTTCATCGTGGCGAAATAGTGGGGGATTTTACAGGGGTATGACCAAAATTTGGGCAGTTTGGCCCGTTATAAAATTAAGTGCATCATATGATCTTGGAATTACATTTTCTACAGGAAACGCCATGAGCATTTTCTTCGTAACGCTAAAGGTTTTCGAGGAAAAAAACGTTACCTTTGAGCGCGCCATTCACCGTATAGCGTTTGGAGTTGTATTCTTGAGAGTGCTAAGCCTACTAATTCAAATTTGAGATCAGCTGTGGGCTACAGTTTATTTATTAAGCCAGTTTCATTATCATCGTATTATATGTTTATTCCTTGTTAATGCCTTTTTAATATTGTGCAGGTTTACTGATAGTTGCTTTACGTCGCACCGACACAGATAGGTCTTATGGCGACGATGGGACAGGGAAGGTCTAGGAGTGGGGAAGGCAGCGGCCGTGGCCTTAATTAAGGTACAGCCCCAGCATTTTCCTGGTGTGAAAATGGGAAACCACGGAAAACCATCTTCAGGGCTGCCGACAGTGGGATTCGAACCTACTATCTCCCGAATAATGGATACTGGCCGCACTTAAGCGACTGCAGCTATCGAGCTAGGTTTGTGCAGGTTTAGGATTCATATTTACTGTAGAGGGTTTATTATACAAATATCATTTTACGTCATTATCTAATACCAATACATTCTTCAAGCTTAAAGCTATTCACCGCTACGCATGGGAGGGTAGTCTATATCTTAAATGACTTCGAATTCACTATCTGATCTGTAGTGAACTAAGTATCTCTAGGCCTAGGATAGAGAAAGTGAAATCTGTCTGCAAACGAATAAGGGTAGAAAATCTCCAGGACAAATAAATTAGACAGAAGTACATGGATATGATTAGTGAGAAGTTTCGAACAGTGGACAGTAAGAGGGTTCAGGATATAGAAAGAGAATGGGTGGCAAACAGGGATACTGTAGTAGAAACCGCAAGGGAATGCCTAGGAACAACTGTGTGTAAAGATGGGTAAAATCAAACATCTTGGTGGAATGATGAAGTGAGAGCAGCTTTGTGACGTACCGACAATCGAACACAAGGATGAAACTACTGACCGCAGAACACCGCAAACACTCGGTTTCGATTGCCAGCACTACCAAAAGAGAGACTAGAGGCCACCCCAGCGCGAAATCACGCCAACTAAGGGCAGGCCTCGATCATAACACAAGTCACAGGACTGGGAAGCGATGGAATCTGGGAAAAAACAAAGGCCAAAAAACCTTAACAGAGGGTGGATCCAGGGGAATAGGATAGAGCAATTAATGTGAAATACCATAAAACACCATAAATAGTTTAAACCACATAAAATTTAATAAGGAAAGAATCTTCAAAGAGGAGAGCAACACCCTTAAAAATGTCAAAAATTAAACTAAATAAATTAATAAAATAATGAAGAAGAAATTAATTCATACACAGAACCTTTTTAGAGAAGGGATCTTCAAAATTATAGTTAAAACGTACATCCTGGGTACCAATCACAAAGGTTTAATAATGGTACTGAACAACACAATTAGAATACTGAATAATATATTTTAAAATTTTACAATATTAACTGCAGCTCCAAAAAATCTTTTAATACGATGGTCATATGACTGTACCAGCTCTCAATAACTACGATTTAAAAAAGGACGGGGTACCCCTTTTAGTAGACTAAATTTTCTACTAGAAGTTGTACGAGCATAATAATAACAACTCCATTTTAGAGGAGGTCACTCGAAAGAAAATAAAGGAAAATTAACGAAAAGGGAAGGTGAAACATCCCAACAAATAAATTAAAAACACCAAGAATGGCAGAAGGCGAAAGGTGAAACTAGAAAATTTACGAGTCCGCGACATACCTGAACACGCAATATACATACAAGAAAATAATAATAAAAATTACATTAATGTAGCATAACAAGACACTTCCGCATCTTCCAGAAATAACGTACTGAATAGCGCAGAGAAAACATGTCTTATTCAACACACACTGACAACATTCTTTATATGATGTCCCACAAAAACCATAGCATTTTGATAATTGATTAATACAACTTCCCCCATGAGGAGGCTGCCACAAGGACAAAGTAATACAAATTATCTACTTTCAAATATATTTTGTGATTAGCCTTGTTCTGGATTACAGTATGCGCTTGAGGACCAGTAAAGAGACTAGTGACTACCTGTTCACGATACCAGAACTAAAGTTAAAATCACTTTGTCGCTACAAGTTGAGTGTTACATTGTATCGCATTTGTATTATTGACACTTATAATATATGGCTGAAATCAGTCATTGTTATGTTTGGGTTAGAATGCTTTTGATACTATTCCAAACTCACGTTCCGATGAAGAGTACGCCAAATATGAGTTAACTAAATTATATTTTGTCATTTGTTTTAAACACTGTGTATTTTTGTGTTATGCATCAGACGCGGGTGATTCATTCAGATAATTGTTCTGTGCACTTCCACAGGATTGGTTTATGTTACGAAGCTCTTCACGGGGTGCTTGTTGCATTGATTTGTTCGCACTTCTTATTCTCTCCTAAATAATTTTGTGTCAAGTTAATACGGGATTTTGACACCCAAGGAAATTCATCGAGTCTCGTACAAACTTAAATACAGGCCGTGAAGGTTCGTGGCAGTGTGGAAGGTAAAGGCTTCCACTATCCGTAACCTCGGCACTTGGTGGGGTAGAGTGGTTAGTTCTAGACCTTTGCCCCCAGTAATTAACCTGGTACTCATTTTTGGTGTAGGCTGGGTGAACCTCGGAAACATGTGCACCCCCGGAATTTCGTTTCTTAAATTTTTCTACTTTCTGACGGGGAATCGAACCCATGTCCTTCCAGGTGAACCAACGACGCCTTTACCGCATCGTCCAGACAGCCTTTCTCATACAAATTTACATCGATCGTAAGATTCGGTAATCGTGCAAAAGAGACTTGTGGTGGTGGTGGGTATTTTTGTTTTAAGAAGTACAACTGGATAACCATCATCCATTAATAGTATTCAGGGGAAAAGTCGAAGAGGTATGACAATTCGATAAATAAACGTATCGGCCAACATTTACGATTCTCCTTCAGAACAATGTTAAATAGTAATGGTCATGGCCCATATCCTTGCGGTACCCCTCTTTTTAAACCAAAACTTTCCCTTGCATTCACCCTGTGAGTGGAGGCAGTAGAATACTATACGGAAGCTGCTATGATATGAGCAGAGGCAGATGATATTGAAAAGTTATCTTTTCTTCCCTTTGCATTAGAACGTTGTCCAATAATAAATAAATTAATTCTGCGATATAACGAACGATAATAATGCATTTTTAATTTGCATTCTTTTAAATTTTTTGGCGGTTTGGGATGATAAATCATTATTTCATCTTTCAAGAAGGTTTAACATCAATGTTTAGCATTTTGAATAATATTTACATCATTTTAAAACGTTTTCTTTAAATTTTGGCATTCATTGTTTATTGTCAGAGTGATAAAAATCCGCAAGTGATAATATAAAAGTTATACAATTTTCTCGAGAGTCAAAGAGAGAGATGTTGACGAGTAAACTATGGAGGGCAACCATGATCTACTCAGTACATAGTCGTCCCCTCTGTTGAAATTATTCGAGTGTTTAGCAATTTCTAACGCCTCACGAATGATTCAAGGAATAAAATGTTCCTCTTTATAAATGACAGGAATTGCATAAGAAATGATTTGATGGTTATTATTAGGGTCCGGATGTTTATGATCAAAATTTTTTAGAAATATGTAAGCATTTATGACCTAAAACAGTTAAAAATATGACTTAACAGTTTTTTTGTTACATTTTCTAAATCTTAAAAATCTTGCCAGTGTTTAAATGAACATTATATTGAAAATATACTTTTAAAATGTAGCACGTTCAGTAATAATAAATACGTAATAATGTTAATTAATTATTATTCATATTTTGAATTTATTTAATTACTCAATCCAGAGGTAACTCTCGTCTCTGCACAGAACGAAATAGATGCCACATTTTGATGGGCGATCAGAAAGAATTACAATAGCAAATTACATACATTTTTAACTTTTCAAATAGGAACAATCTTCTATTTTCACGTAACATTGACTTGTAACGGGAAAAAGAGCACTCTATATCGCAGGATTTTATTGGGACGTCAAATCATTAGAGTTCAGTTCAGTTGAGGCTCACCTTACTGTCGCTTTCTACGCATCTGTCTCTTTCTTTAGAAAATCAGGCAATGGAGATTCGTGATGGAATTAATCAATATAGGAAAGGTAATAATTATATATTTCTAAGAATTTGTTTTACAAGTTTTTCTACGTCGCGCCGACGCAGATAGGTATTATAGCGACAACGGGATAGGAAAGGGCTAGCAGTGGGAAGGAATCGGCCATGGCCGTAATTAATGTACAACCCAATAATTTACCTTGTGTGAAAAATGGAAAACCACGGAAAACCATCATCAGGACTGCCGAAAGTATGGTTCGAACCCACTATCTCCCGGATGCAAGCTTACAACTGAGCACCCCTAACAACACGGCCAACTCGCCCGGTTTGTAAGACTATGACAAACACGATTGTTTATTCTGGCGGTGGAAAAACCTTTATAAGAAGGCAGACAGCGTGATTTCACATTATTGTGCATTTAAAATTCTTAAAGTTGACATTTTCGCGTTATTGTCTCATTTCGTTTTATATCGCGAAATAAAGCTGTCTAATTTTCGAACTGATAACAACGCTAAGTATAGGTAACTGTTTCCCAAGCATTTTAGGGAATATTTTTAAAACGTCGGTGTTATAGCAAACGCGAAAAACGCAGGTCCCTAAGTATGGCATGTTCTGCACAACAGATTTTTTAATTTTTTGTAAGAATGATATTTGTTTGTGGCGCCGACCTCTGGAGATCTTTTGCCACTACTTTCACCATATGATATGAACCTGCGGGTAAGTGGAATTCTGGAAGTGTAGAGTAATGAATGTAGGAAAGGTACGTTAAGGACGACACAAACACCCAGTCCCCAGCCCAGGGATATTAATCATTTACAATTAAAAACCCCTGACCAGGCCGGGAATCGAACCCGGGGCCGCCGGGTAACAGGCGGACGCGTTGCCCACACCGCGGAGCCGGACGGCTACCCTGCATAGTTAACTCGTGAACATCTTTCTCCGTGACTCTGGAGGCCCTGGAGTGAACTATATTTCTAACAGGGTCTCTCTATCTTGAGTCTGGTTACTATGGAGAGACAGTTGCCAGTACATTATTTGTTATTGCTCCAAGATGATCCTGCTCACAGGATCGAAACGCGTCAGCAGGCTGTAAACATTACGTGAGCTAATATCCCCAAATTATTATACTGTCTTATTTGCGCTAAACCTAGGTTTCCGTTTAATGAGGGGTACTAGAAGTATCCTGTACATTGTCCATTTATCTATCCTAGACACTTGAAGAAACGTCAAACACTATCAAAATACATAGTATTCATAACTTTTCTTACTGGTACGGGTACAGTGTTATATATTCCCCAGCAGTCAAATAGAGATTTCTCGATGTAGTGATATTGATAATTTTTTTATCATCAACAGGTTATTTACCGAATTACAGATGATTCATTAAAACATCATATACAACAAATACATCTTGAATAAATAAAACTCATTTGCTAAAATAATTTCCGAGTATAACCAAATCTAGAGACGTTTATATTCACATATTTATATACTTATACAGAGGCGACTTTATATTCTTGGGATCGTTAGGGCATGTCTAATTTTTTAGAGAGGGGTGAGTGAAAAAGGAGGCAATACTCTTGATTGCGTGACTTTCCACTAAGATTTTAGTCTCAGAAGTTAGAAGGAACATATAAAATAATTTCGCCGTAGGTAGTTCACTTTAAGGATTTTTTTAATACCGGTATTTTTTTTGCTACTCGTGTAACGTCGTACTAACACATGTAAGGTTTTTTGGCGACGAAGGGATGGGACAACGCTGGGATTAGGAAGTTAGCGCCCGTGGCATTTGCCTGGTGTGCAAATAGGAAACTACGGAAAACCATCTTCAGGGCTGCCAACGGTGAATTCGAACCGAAGATCTCCCGAATGCAAGATCACAGTTGCGCCACCCTAACAGCACGGCCAACTTGCTCGGTGTGTGTATTTATGTGAATCGGATTCGGATATTTAGGTTCACTATAACCGAATGTTCGTTATAACCGAGTTCACTATAACCAGGGTTGACAGAACTATATTGAGAGCAAGAACGGACAGTGTTCATTCATCCTCGTGGGACCAACTGACGAGCTGTCGCATATAAGAGATAGTGGAGGTGGTCGTGCTGAGGGTCATCTCATGCTGAAAGTTCCTGGCTGGGCAGCAATCAACATGGCAGACGAAGACTTATAATGAGGTATGTGTAGAGTGTAACCGGAAAATCGCGACACCCAAACGCACGATGAGCAAGGAAGAAGGAGAGTGGGGCTACACTAGCATTTTTAACACCAGTACATGAGCACATACAAGATAACCCACGACTGTCTGATATCTCAGAAAGTACGCATTTCCGAACATATGTTTGTATATACTTTTTCCCTTCTCTATACACGAGGAGTCAAACCCTGAAATTATGCCATATATTTTTCGAACGGACTTTCTTTCTCTATAATATCAAATCGTCTTTCTGTCTGTACTTTTAAATATTGACCTGTACTTACTTTTTGTTTTGGAAAGAAGAGATCAAATTACGAGCAAAATTGCAAAAATATATGTAAATTTCTCCGCTATACCGACAAGCATAGAAACATAGATATACTTTTCGGGCTTAAAAGACGAAAGTGCGAGTACAGATTCTGTAGTTGTTCCCCTCTTAGTTCCCTCTTACAACATGCAGGAGGTACAGATAATCGATCCTTTCACTCCACGTACCGAGGAGGTAAAGAGTTCGACAAATCGAAAGACCTATTTAGCATCGTGCTCTACGTCCAACAATATGGCGGCTGATCCGGCGCACAACACTCCCATGCTATGCCGCCTGTGAAGATCTACGTCCAACAAAATGGTCGCTGGTTTATCACACAATTACATGGCCATGAATATTCGCAAGAAAAATTATGCTGCCTTCGATGACGTTACCGTGTGTAAGGGGCTTTGCTGTGACCTAGACGAAATAGGGCTCTCTAAAGACTAGGTATGCTCGCCCGCCATTATGGTTCATTCCTGCGCTTCGTTGGTAAGGCAGTTGACCGCCCCAGCCTTGTATATCCCTCTTTTTTTACTGTTCTCCGCGCTAGAAAATAATGCTGAACTAACAAACTGTAAAAATACTCATTCTCGGTATTACTCAAACGGTTAGTTAACATAAATATGAGTATATTTCGTACATTATTGTGTAATTTTTACTCGAGACGGTGATTGTAAAAGCAAAGTCGTTGATAATTTGCCTTTTAATAAGCAAACAAACTAGACATGTACTCTCACTGGGTACCAGAGAAAAACTTCCTAATAAATCGGTTTTATTATTATTATTATTATTATTATTATTATTATTATTATTATTATTATTATTATTATTATTATTATTATATTGATAAGTAGAATAGGTTGTTCGTAAGCTATGCGCCGCGGTACCGTCAAATGAAGTGAGGGGCATCGTGGTATTGATATAGACTAGTCATTCTTAAATCGTGGAATTTGATGTGGTAATCGGTCAGTGTCGAAAAGATATAAATTGTGATAGAAGATTTTGATACCATATGATCTCGGTCGGTATTCCATACTTGCGTGAAACTGATTCAGCGTTATTTTCAATGTTGTCGAAATAATAAGAAAAATATTCTTCGAACAAAAATAACGCTGAAATGTGATGTACGAAGATGAACACACTCAAGTAACGGGAATTCTTTGTTTATTTCTTCTAAAATTTGGTCCCTTTTCTTATTTACCAGTATTTAAAGAAAGACATTCTATGTGTAAAATAAAATTAATGTTTGGTGAGTGTTATGAATCTCATCAGCTTATGCAGTTGTAATGAACAGAAGATTTTAGTTTATTCAATCGAGCATTCATGAAACAAATGTTATGTTGTTATAACTTACATTCGGGAAGAAAATAGAAATAGAGTAACTACTTCAATAGCTGTATCTTCTCTCCCAACTTGAAGTATTGCACTGATAATCAACAGTGACTTGTAAGGGGAGTGACCCACGAGCTGTGGAGAGTACTGGCAATGTTTGACTCTGGCAAAGTTAACAGTTTTTTTATTTATTTTAACAGAGATTGCTCTGGTTTTAGGAGAAGCAGTATGATTTCTCAACACAACTCACCTTAGTAAACTTCAAAGGGTTGCAACATTGGTTAACTTGCTCAGGCAGCACATTAAAAATATATATATTTAAGTAATATTTTACAAATTTGCTGTGTCCTTTTATTACACTATTTACAAAACAATAATATTTAATTCCTTGTTTACATTTTTCTCTTCTTTTCCGAAGCAGTCCCATACATTTTACCTCGTTTCCGTACATTCTTGTTAAAGTCCACAACAGCATAGGATCGAATTTTGAAGAAGTGTCTGACATTTTTTTCGTTTAAATTACAGCACTTTGAAAAACGTGTACTGGTACATTTATCATTCGAAATTTTCTCCGTTACAAGATTTGCACCATTTTGCAATATAATGCTTATAGTCCCTCTAGAAGACCTCACAGTTACAAATTAATTCTATAACTTCACAATTTGGTTTCTTTAGACCACCCAACAAATTTTAAAAAATATTAATGTTTCAGAACTTGAGTCAGAAAGCTCACAGTTTAAAACCTGTCTTCATATAGGCCTACCACAGATCTTGTTTTCAATAATGCATTTGTTCTACTACCACCAACGTTAAACAAATTATTTCTGACATGAAGTTAGTTTTGACAAATATTGTAACTGTGGTGTTTGGATGTTGAACTCCTATTGCCGGACTTCGGGGACAGAATTGAATATTGAATGATCAATGTGACTGAATTAAGGGGTGTAGTAATGTCAGTGGGAGATGGATGCAGGTTTAGGTCAGCAGTTGTAGTAGAAGGTGTACCAGAGGCAGTGGAGGCATAATGCACCAGAAGGGAATATAAACAACCTGTATCCCGCAGTAGAAACATTACTACAATTACGTGTAGAACAACTCACCATTGTGTAACAAATATCCACACCAATATAGCACTATTTTGTCCCTGCACGCGGTGATTAAAGCAATAAATTCAATGTGACGAAGCAAGGGCTCGTAGGAGAAACTAGAGTTTGATCACATGGCCCATTGAGCATGTATGAACCAAAATGGCGGCTAAGCATACCCATCTTGTAGAGCCTTAAGACGAAACGCCAGTCGAAGACAGCGGTAACACGTTTAAAACATGGCGTCATTTGTACCTACTGTATATAGAAGGCAGTGATAATAACGTGAGGAAGAAGATGACGAACAATGGTTGCCTACTGTATATAGGAGGCAGTGTAATAACGTGAGGAAGAAGATGACGAACAATGGTTGTAACGTTCCAGACGTCACAGTGTAATTATGTTAATTTTATTATGTGTAATTAATTCAGGAATTTAACGTCATGATATTTATCTTGGTATGTAATTTTATTATAATTCATGTTTAATCATTTGCTCACTATCATTTCATTACTTTGTAACTACGACTTGTAAACGAGGGCTGAATATCCTAATATTCACTTAGATTCTTGCGACATTCGTTTAAATTTAACTTGCAGTAGATTTCCTCTATCTTGCCACATCACCGAGGAAGAAGGAAGGACAAATTTAGACATCAAATTCTGGGAAAAGCGAGCACGTGTTCAAGCGTTATAACGACAGCTACCGTATTTCGACCAGAATAATTCAAACTGATTACCGCCTATATTTTCAAAGGAGCGTCATGTTGCCATGGATACTGAGTGAAAGGGCTAATAGAAGAACAGTTGATATCATGGTTAAGACCCATCAACTCTAATATCTGGAGTGGGGAGAGACGTGTCAACTGATTGGACCACGTGTAGCGACCTGTAATTAGAGCCAGAGAAGGTTATAAAAGGGCGTGTTGGAGCTCTTGGCTTGATTCTTCTTGATTCTTCTTGATTCTGCATTCATTATTATTATTCTTCTGGATTCTTGATTCTTCGATCTTGTATATCGCTGTAGGTCTGTGAACTTGTCTTATGGTTGTTGTACCATAGTGGACTAGTGTGATAGTTTATCACTTCTACATTAATTACTTCATTACCACGACGTGGTACTTAGGAATTTCTGAATGAGGGGTGTATAGCCACTCTCATCAGGAAGTACGTACAGCTCGGCTACTAGACCGGTTTGTACCAGTCTAAGACAATAGGTAGTATTAAACTAGATAGAAATGAAACTTCAGGGCACATTTTCAGTAAAGTTGGAAGGATTATTAATTGAGTATCCTCTCCACATAACCCAAGGAGGCTGCCATCGTCAGCTTTAATTAGCCTTCGGTAACATCTCAGAAAACAGATAAGATATAACATTTCATGGCCTCACATACAGAAAACAGATGATCTATCGGCATGAACGAGCGTAAATCTACCGCTACACACAAACACCTCCCTTGTTTACAAACACAACTAGGAAATACCACCACAATTGAGAGGGAAACTCATTCCGCTCGTAGTCTGACATAACAGGTAGCAACTTCCCCGAGTTACTGACCTATATCTCACAATCCGGTTCAGCCACCTCACACGACAGGTATCTCCGTAAACTACTAATGTTATATGAACCATTCATTACGCACTCGCCATCCGCTAACTTGTAAGCACAGGGTCCTAGTTTTCTATGTACTTTATAAGGACCTTGATATAAAAGAAAAAAATTCTTTGTTACCTTATCCTCACTGTTTGACAACATGGGAACTCTCACCAAAACCATATCACCTACCTCAAAGTTATCAAGTACCTTACGTTTCTGCTGCCTTTTACGTTTATCTCCAGATTTAACCAGGTTCTCCCGTGCCAGTCGGACGTAAAATTCAGTGATAAGAGTCCTTCCAAGCTTGATTATAAATTTTTATCTTTAAGTCATCAACTTAAAGATTGGCGCCCTTAGCTTGCATGGTTGCATTTCTCGTTCAATGATTGTTCTCCGAGAGGGGAAGTCACATAAATGCCGCTCCAACGTAGGGCGAGAAAATCATTAAGTACGGAGCAGTTAATGACAGTAACGATATCAGAATTCGTATTATGGGCAAAATTTGGATATCCACGTTGCATTAGGAGTGTTTGATTGTGGGGAGGGTCATGGCTGATCAGACGAAAGAGGAGAGGATGTTGCGCAGTGGACGGGCGATAAAAGGCAATAACGTATTGAGTTCAGAGGAAGAGTTGTGTAGTCTAGTAGAGGAAATTGAAGATAGAAGTGTAAGTAGTATGGAGAGTGAAGGCAAGCAGAAAGAAGTCAGTATGGAGTCAGATGATAGTAGGATGGGGGGCGAAGCGGAAGTAAACACTACCAATGAAAGTAATAATAATGATCAGTTAATGGGAATGATGCAGTTAATGTTGAGTAAGATAGAGGACAGTAAATCTGAAATAAAAAATGAATTGGAACAAATTAAAACAGATGTAGAACAAACTAAATCTGAGCTTAAAAGTGAATTAGAACAAACTAACACTAAAATTGAGAATATTAAATATGAACTTAAAGAACAGTTAGAGCAAACTAAAGCTGAATTAAGCAGGGAGATGAGAGAAAATAAGGAGGAAGCGAATCGGAGAATGGACGAACACAGTAGGCAGTTACGCGATCTGGTGGTAAAAAATGAACATTTTAATAAGCGATTAGAGGACCAGAAAAGTGAATGTGAACGGCAAGGGAAAGAGGTAGAAGAAAAGTTTGCGGAGCAGAGAAGTAAATTCCTGGAATTAATGGGGAAGGAAAACAACTCTACTAGGGAGGAAGTAATGAGGCAGGTTACTAGTATTGATAAGAGAGTTGAGACTCAAAAAGGAGAAATACGGGTATTCAAAGACCACGTCCAACAAGAGATTGACACAGTAAAGCTTAGAATAGAAGATGAGACCCGGGCAAGTGAAGAAAGGTTTGCGATAGCTGAAGAGAATAAGATTGAAATTAGGACACTGAAAGAGAAGCAGGTTAATTTGGAGAGCGAAATTGATAGGAGAGACAAAGATGTAGAATGCCGGATGGAGAAAGCAGAAAATCAGTTAAAACAGGTGGCAAAGGATAAACAGGTTTTCACGGGAAAGCAATGTCTAGGAAATAGCTACATTAGGGAAATTGAACTACCTAAATTTAATGGGAAACAAACGAACCCACTAGATTTCCTTAAGATGATAGAAAAACGATTTGAAAAGCGTCTAGAGGAAGGGTCTATGGACTGGGAAGACGTTATGGAAAATATTGACCATGCTTTTGTAGGAGAAACTCGGTCTTGGTTCATGGTATATAGGCAAACGATGACGAACCTGAAAGAATTCAGAAATAAGTTTAGAGAGAAATTCAGGAATGAAGCGATACAAGCTCGGGAGAGAGAAAGGGTGGTATTTGGGAGGTACAAACAGCATGAGGGAGTCACTATGACCGAGTACTTCCTGGCCCATGTCATGATTTGTCAGAACTTAGATGGTATAACCGAGGGGTCTGATGTAGTAAGACTACTTTTGAGACATTTTCCGGACAGGGTGAGAGAAGCGGCCTGCATGCAAAGAGTTGGTACTATTCAGGAGATGGAGAACCTACTAGGCAGTTTTGATGCTTTAGGTAACCTTAGGAGTAGAACGGAGAATATACAGAGCTTTAGTCATCACAACGGAATGAGACATAACGGAAGAACACAGAATCACGAAGCTCGCAATCAGTTCAGACCTCAGCATAACAGTAGGAGCGGAGCACCTGAATATAGGACAGGAAATTCCCAACGGCGGCCAGAGCAATGTACTAATGAGTCCAACGTCAATACACAAAGGGAACCTTTAAACTAACTAGAGGCTGTAATGTTAGGTCAGAATTCCAGCCTAGTACGAAGGTAGCGAAGTGTCTTGTCATGAAAGTGTTACCATATGACCTAGATGTTAGAGATGATTTGTTGTATGAACCCGAGCAGAATAATGGAGATTCAAGTAATAAAGTAGTCAATCCCGTTGTTAAATTGAAAGTTTGGGGGGCGTGGGTTAAAGTTTTGATTGATTCTGGTAGCCAAATATCATGTATTAGTTCTCAGTGGTATGAGTCATTAGTGAAACAGGGTATTCAGTTGGAGGAAATGCCTGTTAAGTCTACTTTCATCATTACGGCTGTTGGAAAGAAGTCTAAGCAAATTTGTAAACAAGTAGCTGTTCCGATCTGTATTAATAATTTTATTAGCGTTCAGATATGTTTGGTAATTCCGCATTTGATATTTGATCTTATCTTGGGATCTGACTGGTTAACGTTAAAATTGGCTCAGTTAAATTACAATGATTTAGTGCTAAATTTGAGGTGGAATAATGAGGATATCAAGGTCAAGTTTGAGGAGGAAATTCAGAGGAAAACGGAAGTTAGTACAGTGTGGAGAATGAGAGAGGTTTCTAAAGTTAATGAAGAGGTTAGTGAGGGCCTGAATTTGTGCCAGTGGTGGATTAATGAGGATAAAATATGTGGCTTGAAAGAAGCCGTAAGTAGAAATCAATTAAATGAAGTCCAGAAGGACAAGTTATTTGAAGTGTTATGTGAACACATGGAGATTTTTTCTGAGAAACCTGGTGTTACCCATCTGTACGAGCATTCTTTTTCTGTGCTGGATAAGAGTCCATTCAGCGGACCGCGGTATCCGATACCACACAAATATGCCATAGCCGTAGAGGATCAAATTCAAGCTATGTTAGCAGACGATGTGATTGAATTATCAAACAGTCAATACGTTAATCCCTTAATTGTTGAGCCCCAGAATGAACTAGTGAGAGTGTTAGGTTTGCCTGAGGAACCACCTCGTAATGCTGAATTTTACGTCCGACTGGCACGGGAGAACCTGGTTAAATCTGGAGATAAACGTAAAAGGCAGCAGAAACGTAAGGTACTTGATAACTTTGAGGTAGGTGATATGGTTTTGGTGAGAGTTCCCATGTTGTCAAACAGTGAGGATAAGGTAACAAAGAATTTTTTTCTTTTATATCAAGGTCCTTATAAAGTACATAGAAAACTAGGACCCTGTGCTTACAAGTTAGCGGATGGCGAGTGCGTAATGAATGGTTCATATAACATTAGTAGTTTACGGAGATACCTGTCGTGTGAGGTGGCTGAACCGGATTGTGAGATATAGGTCAGTAACTCGGGGAAGTTGCTACCTGTTATGTCAGACTACGAGCGGAATGAGTTTCCCTCTCAATTGTGGTGGTATTTCCTAGTTGTGTTTGTAAACAAGGGAGGTGTTTGTGTGTAGCGGTAGATTTACGCTCGTTCATGCCGATAGATCATCTGTTTTCTGTATGTGAGGCCATGAAATGTTATATCTTATCTGTTTTCTGAGATGTTACCGAAGGCTAATTAAAGCTGACGATGGCAAATAATTAATTTTCCCGTATGTGCATTTCTAACTTGCAATAATTTTACCGTGAGCTTAAATCGCGTGTGTATTCGTGTGAAGTGTATTGCATCCTGCTTCAAGATAAGGTTGAAACATTCGAGAGAGTGATTAAGGTGTAAATTGATTGTATCATTTGTTTTCCATGGTTTTAATGTAAAAGATTGGAAGAGAACGTGTTACTGCTATCTAGCAAAGAATGTCGGAAAGATGGAGAGTAAAAGGACTAATTGACACTCGGGAGAGTTTGTAATCTGAATTGTATATATATTATGCTATATTCTCAAAGATAATCTTGTTTTTAAAAAAATGGAAAGTTGCTCATGTTGGGCATAATTTAGTATCTAAACCTCAAGATGAACTGAAATAACAGACATTCGCAATGGTAAGCAGTCTAAGAGAGATATGGAAACAGTGAGATATAATTAATTGTATGAAAATAATGTCGCTCGTAATGGGCAGGTAATAGAGGTATTTCAAGTCAATGTGGGAGTAAGAGTGTGAGTTCTCAACTCATGTGATATTTGCTAAGAACTCATGGGGGCGTATGTAACGTTCCAGACGTCACAGTGTAATTATGTTAATTTTATTATGTGTAATTAATTCAGGAATTTAACGTCATGATATTTATCTTGGTATGTAATTTTATTATAATTCATGTTTAATCATTTGCTCACTATCATTTCATTACTTTGTAACTACGACTTGTAAACGAGGGCTGAATATCCTAATATTCACTTAGATTCTTGCGACATTCGTTTAAATTTAACTTGCAGTAGATTTCCTATATCTTGCCACATCACCGAGGAAGAAGGAAGGACAAATTTAGACATCAAATTCTGGGAAAAGCGAGCACGTGTTCAAGCGTTATAACGACAGCTACCGTATTTCGACCAGAATAATTCAAACTGATCACCGCCTATATTTTCAAAGGAGCGTCATGTTGCCATGGATACTGAGTGAAAGGGCTAATAGAAGAACAGTTGATATCATGGTTAAGACCCATCAACTCTAATATCTGGAGTGGGGAGAGACGTGTCAACTGATTGGACCACGTGTAGCGACCTGTAATTAGAGCCAGAGTAGGTTATAAAAGGGCGTGTTGGAGCTCTTGGCTTGATTCTTCTTGATTCTTCTTGATTCTGCATTCATTATTATTATTCTTCTGGATTCTTGATTCTTCGATCTTGTATATCGCTGTAGGTCTGTGAACTTGTCTTATGGTTGTTGTACCATAGTGGACTAGTGTGATAGTTTATCACTTCTACATTAATTACTTCATTACCACGACGTGGTACTTAGGAATTTCTGAATGAGGGGTGTATAGCCACTCTCATCAGGAAGTACGTACAGCTCGGCTACTAGACCGGTTTGTACCAGTCTAAGACAATAGGTAGTATTAAACTAGATAGAAATGAAACTTCAGGGCACATTTTCAGTAAAGTTGGAAGGATTATTAATTGAGTATCCTCTCCACATAACCCAAGGAGGCTGCCATCGTCAGCTTTAATTAGCCTTCGGTAACATCTCAGAAAACAGATAAGATATAACATTTCATGGCCTCACATACAGAAAACAGATGATCTATCGGCATGAACGAGCGTAAATCTACCGCTACACACAAACACCTCCCTTGTTTACAAACACAACTAGGAAATACCACCACAATTGAGAGGGAAACTCATTCCGCTCGTAGTCTGACATAACAGGTAGCAACTTCCCCGAGTTACTGACCTATATCTCACAATCCGGTTCAGCCACCTCACACGACAGGTATCTCCGTAAACTACTAATGTTATATGAACCATTCATTACGCACTCGCCATCCGCTAACTTGTAAGCACAGGGTCCTAGTTTTCTATGTACTTTATAAGGACCTTGATATAAAAGAAAAAAATTCTTTGTTACCTTATCCTCACTGTTTGACAACATGGGAACTCTCACCAAAACCATATCACCTACCTCAAAGTTATCAAGTACCTTACGTTTCTGCTGCCTTTTACGTTTATCTCCAGATTTAACCAGGTTCTCCCGTGCCAGTCGGACGTAAAATTCAGTGATAAGAGTCCTTCCAAGCTTGATTATAAATTTTTATCTTTAAGTCATCAACTTAAAGATTGGCGCCCTTAGCTTGCATGGTTGCATTTCTCGTTCAATGATTGTTCTCCGAGAGGGGAAGTCACATAAATGCCGCTCCAACGTAGGGCGAGAAAATCATTAAGTACGGAGCAGTTAATGACAGTAACGATATCAGAATTCGTATTATGGGCAAAATTTGGATATCCACGTTGCATTAGGAGTGTTTGATTGTGGGGAGGGTCATGGCTGATCAGACGAAAGAGGAGAGGATGTTGCGCAGTGGACGGGCGATAAAAGGCAATAACGTATTGAGTTCAGAGGAAGAGTTGTGTAGTCTAGTAGAGGAAATTGAAGATAGAAGTGTAAGTAGTATGGAGAGTGAAGGCAAGCAGAAAGAAGTCAGTATGGAGTCAGATGATAGTAGGATGGGGGGCGAAGCGGAAGTAAACACTACCAATGAAAGTAATAATAATGATCAGTTAATGGGAATGATGCAGTTAATGTTGAGTAAGATAGAGGACAGTAAATCTGAAATAAAAAATGAATTGGAACAAATTAAAACAGATGTAGAACAAACTAAATCTGAGCTTAAAAGTGAATTAGAACAAACTAACACTAAAATTGAGAATATTAAATATGAACTTAAAGAACAGTTAGAGCAAACTAAAGCTGAATTAAGCAGGGAGATGAGAGAAAATAAGGAGGAAGCGAATCGGAGAATGGACGAACACAGTAGGCAGTTACGCGATCTGGTGGTAAAAAATGAACATTTTAATAAGCGATTAGAGGACCAGAAAAGTGAATGTGAACGGCAAGGGAAAGAGGTAGAAGAAAAGTTTGCGGAGCAGAGAAGTAAATTCCTGGAATTAATGGGGAAGGAAAACAACTCTACTAGGGAGGAAGTAATGAGGCAGGTTACTAGTATTGATAAGAGAGTTGAGACTCAAAAAGGAGAAATACGGGTATTCAAAGACCACGTCCAACAAGAGATTGACACAGTAAAGCTTAGAATAGAAGATGAGACCCGGGCAAGTGAAGAAAGGTTTGCGATAGCTGAAGAGAATAAGATTGAAATTAGGACACTGAAAGAGAAGCAGGTTAATTTGGAGAGCGAAATTGATAGGAGAGACAAAGATGTAGAATGCCGGATGGAGAAAGCAGAAAATCAGTTAAAACAGGTGGCAAAGGATAAACAGGTTTTCACGGGAAAGCAATGTCTAGGAAATAGCTACATTAGGGAAATTGAACTACCTAAATTTAATGGGAAACAAACGAACCCACTAGATTTCCTTAAGATGATAGAAAAACGATTTGAAAAGCGTCTAGAGGAAGGGTCTATGGACTGGGAAGACGTTATGGAAAATATTGACCATGCTTTTGTAGGAGAAACTCGGTCTTGGTTCATGGTATATAGGCAAACGATGACGAACCTGAAAGAATTCAGAAATAAGTTTAGAGAGAAATTCAGGAATGAAGCGATACAAGCTCGGGAGAGAGAAAGGGTGGTATTTGGGAGGTACAAACAGCATGAGGGAGTCACTATGACCGAGTACTTCCTGGCCCATGTCATGATTTGTCAGAACTTAGATGGTATAACCGAGGGGTCTGATGTAGTAAGACTACTTTTGAGACATTTTCCGGACAGGGTGAGAGAAGCGGCCTGCATGCAAAGAGTTGGTACTATTCAGGAGATGGAGAACCTACTAGGCAGTTTTGATGCTTTAGGTAACCTTAGGAGTAGAACGGAGAATATACAGAGCTTTAGTCATCACAACGGAATGAGACATAACGGAAGAACACAGAATCACGAAGCTCGCAATCAGTTCAGACCTCAGCATAACAGTAGGAGCGGAGCACCTGAATATAGGACAGGAAATTCCCAACGGCGGCCAGAGCAATGTACTAATGAGTCCAACGTCAATACACAAAGGGAACCTTTAAACTAACTAGAGGCTGTAATGTTAGGTCAGAATTCCAGCCTAGTACGAAGGTAGCGAAGTGTCTTGTCATGAAAGTGTTACCATATGACCTAGATGTTAGAGATGATTTGTTGTATGAACCCGAGCAGAATAATGGAGATTCAAGTAATAAAGTAGTCAATCCCGTTGTTAAATTGAAAGTTTGGGGGGCGTGGGTTAAAGTTTTGATTGATTCTGGTAGCCAAATATCATGTATTAGTTCTCAGTGGTATGAGTCATTAGTGAAACAGGGTATTCAGTTGGAGGAAATGCCTGTTAAGTCTACTTTCATCATTACGGCTGTTGGAAAGAAGTCTAAGCAAATTTGTAAACAAGTAGCTGTTCCGATCTGTATTAATAATTTTATTAGCGTTCAGATATGTTTGGTAATTCCGCATTTGATATTTGATCTTATCTTGGGATCTGACTGGTTAACGTTAAAATTGGCTCAGTTAAATTACAATGATTTAGTGCTAAATTTGAGGTGGAATAATGAGGATATCAAGGTCAAGTTTGAGGAGGAAATTCAGAGGAAAACGGAAGTTAGTACAGTGTGGAGAATGAGAGAGGTTTCTAAAGTTAATGAAGAGGTTAGTGAGGGCCTGAATTTGTGCCAGTGGTGGATTAATGAGGATAAAATATGTGGCTTGAAAGAAGCCGTAAGTAGAAATCAATTAAATGAAGTCCAGAAGGACAAGTTATTTGAAGTGTTATGTGAACACATGGAGATTTTTTCTGAGAAACCTGGTGTTACCCATCTGTACGAGCATTCTTTTTCTGTGCTGGATAAGAGTCCATTCAGCGGACCGCGGTATCCGATACCACACAAATATGCCATAGCCGTAGAGGATCAAATTCAAGCTATGTTAGCAGACGATGTGATTGAATTATCAAACAGTCAATACGTTAATCCCTTAATTGTTGAGCCCCAGAATGAACTAGTGAGAGTGTTAGGTTTGCCTGAGGAACCACCTCGTAATGCTGAATTTTACGTCCGACTGGCACGGGAGAACCTGGTTAAATCTGGAGATAAACGTAAAAGGCAGCAGAAACGTAAGGTACTTGATAACTTTGAGGTAGGTGATATGGTTTTGGTGAGAGTTCCCATGTTGTCAAACAGTGAGGATAAGGTAACAAAGAATTTTTTTCTTTTATATCAAGGTCCTTATAAAGTACATAGAAAACTAGGACCCTGTGCTTACAAGTTAGCGGATGGCGAGTGCGTAATGAATGGTTCATATAACATTAGTAGTTTACGGAGATACCTGTCGTGTGAGGTGGCTGAACCGGATTGTGAGATATAGGTCAGTAACTCGGGGAAGTTGCTACCTGTTATGTCAGACTACGAGCGGAATGAGTTTCCCTCTCAATTGTGGTGGTATTTCCTAGTTGTGTTTGTAAACAAGGGAGGTGTTTGTGTGTAGCGGTAGATTTACGCTCGTTCATGCCGATAGATCATCTGTTTTCTGTATGTGAGGCCATGAAATGTTATATCTTATCTGTTTTCTGAGATGTTACCGAAGGCTAATTAAAGCTGACGATGGCAAATAATTAATTTTCCCGTATGTGCATTTCTAACTTGCAATAATTTTACCGTGAGCTTAAATCGCGTGTGTATTCGTGTGAAGTGTATTGCATCCTGCTTCAAGATAAGGTTGAAACATTCGAGAGAGTGATTAAGGTGTAAATTGATTGTATCATTTGTTTTCCATGGTTTTAATGTAAAAGATTGGAAGAGAACGTGTTACTGCTATCTAGCAAAGAATGTCGGAAAGATGGAGAGTAAAAGGACTAATAGACACTCGGGAGAGTTTGTAATCTGAATTGTATATATATTATGCTATATTCTCAAAGATAATCTTGTTTTTAAAAAAATGGAAAGTTGCTCATGTTGGGCATAATTTAGTATCTAAACCTCAAGATGAACTGAAATAACAGACATTCGCAATGGTAAGCAGTCTAAGAGAGATATGGAAACAGTGAGATATAATTAATTGTATGAAAATAATGTCGCTCGTAATGGGCAGGTAATAGAGGTATTTCAAGTCAATGTGGGAGTAAGAGTGTGAGTTCTCAACTCATGTGATATTTGCTAAGAACTCATGGGGGCGTATGTAACGTTCCAGACGTCACAGTGTAATTATGTTAATTTTATTATGTGTAATTAATTCAGGAATTTAACGTCATGATATTTATCTTGGTATGTAATTTTATTATAATTCATGTTTAATCATTTGCTCACTATCATTTCATTACTTTGTAACTACGACTTGTAAACGAGGGCTGAATATCCTAATATTCACTTAGATTCTTGCGACATTCGTTTAAATTTAACTTGCAGTAGATTTCCTATATCTTGCCACATCACCGAGGAAGAAGGAAGGACAAATTTAGACATCAAATTCTGGGAAAAGCGAGCACGTGTTCAAGCGTTATAACGACAGCTACCGTATTTCGACCAGAATAATTCAAACTGATCACCGCCTATATTTTCAAAGGAGCGTCATGTTGCCATGGATACTGAGTGAAAGGGCTAATAGAAGAACAGTTGATATCATGGTTAAGACCCATCAACTCTAATATCTGGAGTGGGGAGAGACGTGTCAACTGATTGGACCACGTGTAGCGACCTGTAATTAGAGCCAGAGTAGGTTATAAAAGGGCGTGTTGGAGCTCTTGGCTTGATTCTTCTTGATTCTTCTTGATTCTGCATTCATTATTATTATTCTTCTGGATTCTTGATTCTTCGATCTTGTATATCGCTGTAGGTCTGTGAACTTGTCTTATGGTTGTTGTACCATAGTGGACTAGTGTGATAGTTTATCACTTCTACATTAATTACTTCATTACCACGACGTGGTACTTAGGAATTTCTGAATGAGGGGTGTATAGCCACTCTCATCAGGAAGTACGTACAGCTCGGCTACTAGACCGGTTTGTACCAGTCTAAGACAATAGGTAGTATTAAACTAGATAGAAATGAAACTTCAGGGCACATTTTCAGTAAAGTTGGAAGGATTATTAATTGAGTATCCTCTCCACATAACCCAAGGAGGCTGCCATCGTCAGCTTTAATTAGCCTTCGGTAACATCTCAGAAAACAGATAAGATATAACATTTCATGGCCTCACATACAGAAAACAGATGATCTATCGGCATGAACGAGCGTAAATCTACCGCTACACACAAACACCTCCCTTGTTTACAAACACAACTAGGAAATACCACCACAATTGAGAGGGAAACTCATTCCGCTCGTAGTCTGACATAACAGGTAGCAACTTCCCCGAGTTACTGACCTATATCTCACAATCCGGTTCAGCCACCTCACACGACAGGTATCTCCGTAAACTACTAATGTTATATGAACCATTCATTACGCACTCGCCATCCGCTAACTTGTAAGCACAGGGTCCTAGTTTTCTATGTACTTTATAAGGACCTTGATATAAAAGAAAAAAATTCTTTGTTACCTTATCCTCACTGTTTGACAACATGGGAACTCTCACCAAAACCATATCACCTACCTCAAAGTTATCAAGTACCTTACGTTTCTGCTGCCTTTTACGTTTATCTCCAGATTTAACCAGGTTCTCCCGTGCCAGTCGGACGTAAAATTCAGTGATAAGAGTCCTTCCAAGCTTGATTATAAATTTTTATCTTTAAGTCATCAACTTAAAGATTGGCGCCCTTAGCTTGCATGGTTGCATTTCTCGTTCAATGATTGTTCTCCGAGAGGGGAAGTCACATAAATGCCGCTCCAACGTAGGGCGAGAAAATCATTAAGTACGGAGCAGTTAATGACAGTAACGATATCAGAATTCGTATTATGGGCAAAATTTGGATATCCACGTTGCATTAGGAGTGTTTGATTGTGGGGAGGGTCATGGCTGATCAGACGAAAGAGGAGAGGATGTTGCGCAGTGGACGGGCGATAAAAGGCAATAACGTATTGAGTTCAGAGGAAGAGTTGTGTAGTCTAGTAGAGGAAATTGAAGATAGAAGTGTAAGTAGTATGGAGAGTGAAGGCAAGCAGAAAGAAGTCAGTATGGAGTCAGATGATAGCAGGATGGGGGGCGAAGCGGAAGTAAACACTACCAATGAAAGTAATAATAATGATCAGTTAATGGGAATGATGCAGTTAATGTTGAGTAAGATAGAGGACAGTAAATCTGAAATAAAAAATGAATTGGAACAAATTAAAACAGATGTAGAACAAACTAAATCTGAGCTTAAAAGTGAATTAGAACAAACTAACACTAAAATTGAGAATATTAAATATGAACTTAAAGAACAGTTAGAGCAAACTAAAGCTGAATTAAGCAGGGAGATGAGAGAAAATAAGGAGGAAGCGAATCGGAGAATGGACGAACACAGTAGGCAGTTACGCGATCTGGTGGTAAAAAATGAACATTTTAATAAGCGATTAGAGGACCAGAAAAGTGAATGTGAACGGCAAGGGAAAGAGGTAGAAGAAAAGTTTGCGGAGCAGAGAAGTAAATTCCTGGAATTAATGGGGAAGGAAAACAACTCTACTAGGGAGGAAGTAATGAGGCAGGTTACTAGTATTGATAAGAGAGTTGAGACTCAAAAAGGAGAAATACGGGTATTCAAAGACCACGTCCAACAAGAGATTGACACAGTAAAGCTTAGAATAGAAGATGAGACCCGGGCAAGTGAAGAAAGGTTTGCGATAGCTGAAGAGAATAAGATTGAAATTAGGACACTGAAAGAGAAGCAGGTTAATTTGGAGAGCGAAATTGATAGGAGAGACAAAGATGTAGAATGCCGGATGGAGAAAGCAGAAAATCAGTTAAAACAGGTGGCAAAGGATAAACAGGTTTTCACGGGAAAGCAATGTCTAGGAAATAGCTACATTAGGGAAATTGAACTACCTAAATTTAATGGGAAACAAACGAACCCACTAGATTTCCTTAAGATGATAGAAAAACGATTTGAAAAGCGTCTAGAGGAAGGGTCTATGGACTGGGAAGACGTTATGGAAAATATTGACCATGCTTTTGTAGGAGAAACTCGGTCTTGGTTCATGGTATATAGGCAAACGATGACGAACCTGAAAGAATTCAGAAATAAGTTTAGAGAGAAATTCAGGAATGAAGCGATACAAGCTCGGGAGAGAGAAAGGGTGGTATTTGGGAGGTACAAACAGCATGAGGGAGTCACTATGACCGAGTACTTCCTGGCCCATGTCATGATTTGTCAGAACTTAGATGGTATAACCGAGGGGTCTGATGTAGTAAGACTACTTTTGAGACATTTTCCGGACAGGGTGAGAGAAGCGGCCTGCATGCAAAGAGTTGGTACTATTCAGGAGATGGAGAACCTACTAGGCAGTTTTGATGCTTTAGGTAACCTTAGGAGTAGAACGGAGAATATACAGAGCTTTAGTCATCACAACGGAATGAGACATAACGGAAGAACACAGAATCACGAAGCTCGCAATCAGTTCAGACCTCAGCATAACAGTAGGAGCGGAGCACCTGAATATAGGACAGGAAATTCCCAACGGCGGCCAGAGCAATGTACTAATGAGTCCAACGTCAATACACAAAGGGAACCTTTAAACTAACTAGAGGCTGTAATGTTAGGTCAGAATTCCAGCCTAGTACGAAGGTAGCGAAGTGTCTTGTCATGAAAGTGTTACCATATGACCTAGATGTTAGAGATGATTTGTTGTATGAACCCGAGCAGAATAATGGAGATTCAAGTAATAAAGTAGTCAATCCCGTTGTTAAATTGAAAGTTTGGGGGGCGTGGGTTAAAGTTTTGATTGATTCTGGTAGCCAAATATCATGTATTAGTTCTCAGTGGTATGAGTCATTAGTGAAACAGGGTATTCAGTTGGAGGAAATGCCTGTTAAGTCTACTTTCATCATTACGGCTGTTGGAAAGAAGTCTAAGCAAATTTGTAAACAAGTAGCTGTTCCGATCTGTATTAATAATTTTATTAGCGTTCAGATATGTTTGGTAATTCCGCATTTGATATTTGATCTTATCTTGGGATCTGACTGGTTAACGTTAAAATTGGCTCAGTTAAATTACAATGATTTAGTGCTAAATTTGAGGTGGAATAATGAGGATATCAAGGTCAAGTTTGAGGAGGAAATTCAGAGGAAAACGGAAGTTAGTACAGTGTGGAGAATGAGAGAGGTTTCTAAAGTTAATGAAGAGGTTAGTGAGGGCCTGAATTTGTGCCAGTGGTGGATTAATGAGGATAAAATATGTGGCTTGAAAGAAGCCGTAAGTAGAAATCAATTAAATGAAGTCCAGAAGGACAAGTTATTTGAAGTGTTATGTGAACACATGGAGATTTTTTCTGAGAAACCTGGTGTTACCCATCTGTACGAGCATTCTTTTTCTGTGCTGGATAAGAGTCCATTCAGCGGACCGCGGTATCCGATACCACACAAATATGCCATAGCCGTAGAGGATCAAATTCAAGCTATGTTAGCAGACGATGTGATTGAATTATCAAACAGTCAATACGTTAATCCCTTAATTGTTGAGCCCCAGAATGAACTAGTGAGAGTGTTAGGTTTGCCTGAGGAACCACCTCGTAATGCTGAATTTTACGTCCGACTGGCACGGGAGAACCTGGTTAAATCTGGAGATAAACGTAAAAGGCAGCAGAAACGTAAGGTACTTGATAACTTTGAGGTAGGTGATATGGTTTTGGTGAGAGTTCCCATGTTGTCAAACAGTGAGGATAAGGTAACAAAGAATTTTTTTCTTTTATATCAAGGTCCTTATAAAGTACATAGAAAACTAGGACCCTGTGCTTACAAGTTAGCGGATGGCGAGTGCGTAATGAATGGTTCATATAACATTAGTAGTTTACGGAGATACCTGTCGTGTGAGGTGGCTGAACCGGATTGTGAGATATAGGTCAGTAACTCGGGGAAGTTGCTACCTGTTATGTCAGACTACGAGCGGAATGAGTTTCCCTCTCAATTGTGGTGGTATTTCCTAGTTGTGTTTGTAAACAAGGGAGGTGTTTGTGTGTAGCGGTAGATTTACGCTCGTTCATGCCGATAGATCATCTGTTTTCTGTATGTGAGGCCATGAAATGTTATATCTTATCTGTTTTCTGAGATGTTACCGAAGGCTAATTAAAGCTGACGATGGCAAATAATTAATTTTCCCGTATGTGCATTTCTAACTTGCAATAATTTTACCGTGAGCTTAAATCGCGTGTGTATTCGTGTGAAGTGTATTGCATCCTGCTTCAAGATAAGGTTGAAACATTCGAGAGAGTGATTAAGGTGTAAATTGATTGTATCATTTGTTTTCCATGGTTTTAATGTAAAAGATTGGAAGAGAACGTGTTACTGCTATCTAGCAAAGAATGTCGGAAAGATGGAGAGTAAAAGGACTAATAGACACTCGGGAGAGTTTGTAATCTGAATTGTATATATATTATGTTATATTCTCAAAGATAATCTTGTTTTTAAAAAAATGGAAAGTTGCTCATGTTGGGCATAATTTAGTATCTAAACCTCAAGATGAACTGAAATAACAGACATTCGCAATGGTAAGCAGTCTAAGAGAGATATGGAAACAGTGAGATATAATTAATTGTATGAAAATAATGTCGCTCGTAATGGGCAGGTAATAGAGGTATTTCAAGTCAATGTGGGAGTAAGAGTGTGAGTTCTCAACTCATGTGATATTTGTTAAGAACTCATGGGGGCGTATGTAACGTTCCAGACGTCACAGTGTAATTATGTTAATTTTATTATGTGTAATTAATTCAGGAATTTAACGTCATGATATTTATCTTGGTATGTAATTTTATTATAATTCATGTTTAATCATTTGCTCACTATCATTTCATTACTTTGTAACTACGACTTGTAAACGAGGGCTGAATATCCTAATATTCACTTAGATTCTTGCGACATTCGTTTAAATTTAACTTGCAGTAGATTTCCTATATCTTGCCACATCACCGAGGAAGAAGGAAGGACAAATTTAGACATCAAATTCTGGGAAAAGCGAGCACGTGTTCAAGCGTTATAACGACAGCTACCGTATTTCGACCAGAATAATTCAAACTGATCACCGCCTATATTTTCAAAGGAGCGTCATGTTGCCATGGATACTGAGTGAAAGGGCTAATAGAAGAACAGTTGATATCATGGTTAAGACCCATCAACTCTAATATCTGGAGTGGGGAGAGACGTGTCAACTGATTGGACCACGTGTAGCGACCTGTAATTAGAGCCAGAGTAGGTTATAAAAGGGCGTGTTGGAGCTCTTGGCTTGATTCTTCTTGATTCTTCTTGATTCTGCATTCATTATTATTATTATTCTGGATTCTTGATTCTTCGATCTTGTATATCGCTGTAGGTCTGTGAACTTGTCTTATGGTTGTTGTACCATAGTGGACTAGTGTGATAGTTTATCACTTCTACATTAATTACTTCATTACCACGACGTGGTACTTAGGAATTTCTGAATGAGGGGTGTATAGCCGCTCTCATCAGGAAGTACGTACAGCTCGGCTACTAGACCGGTTTGTACCAGTCTAAGACAATAGGTAGTATTAAACTAGATAGAAATGAAACTTCAGGGCACATTTTCAGTAAAGTTGGAAGGATTATTAATTGAGTATCCTCTCCACATAACCCAAGGAGGTTTTTCTAACTATGACTTAGGGCTCATCTCCAATATATGGGATAGAGCATAATAGGGAGTGTTAGTGTCGAAGCCATCTTCCAATTAGTGGTTGATGCAATTTGCAAGGCAGGAATGGTACTTAGCTGCAGATGAAGATATCTCAAAGACGACCGGTGATGTTCCAGCTACAAGGATGGAAGCTTTCCAAGGACCAGCAGAACAAGACTACATGGTGAGCAAGCGAGTTAAAAATATTGCAAGTTTTCGCGAAGTAGAGTCATTCAACTTTTTGTTAAATTCATTTCCTATTTTAAATTCAGTTCTCGTTAAACCGTCGTCATTTATATTCAATATAATAAATAGTATTTTTCTAGTTCACTTTAATCAATCTGCCTTAATTAGCCTTTTGATTTCTAATTCTCCTGCTTAATGATTAGTGCACTATCACCCCACCCCTGTGATAAGAGTCCGTCCAAGCTTGATTATAAATTTTTATCTTTAAGTCATCAACTTAAAGATTGGCGCCCTTAGCTTGCATGGTTGCATTTCTCGTTCAACGATTGTTCTCCGAGAGGGGAAGTCACATGGTTACCTACTGTATATAGACGGCAGTGATAATAACGTGAGGAAGAAGATGACGAACACTGGTTGCCTACTGTATATAGACGGCAGTGATAATAACGTGAGGAAGAAGATGACGAACAATGGTTGCCTACTGTATATAGAAGGCAGTGATAATAACGTGAGGAAGAAGATGACGAACAATGGTTGCCTACTGTATATAGAAGGCAGTGATAATAACGTGAGGAAGAAGATGACGAACACTGGTTGCCTACTGTATATAGAAGGCAGTGATAATAACGTGAGGAAGAAGATGACGAACACTGGTTGCCTACTGTATATAGAAGGCAGTGATAATAACGTGAGGAAGAAGATGACGAACACTGGTTGCCTACTGTATATAGAAGGCAGTGATAATAACGTGAGGAAGAAGATGACGAACAATGGTTGCCTACTGTATATAGAAGGCAGTGATAATAACGTGAGGAAGAAGATGACGAACACTGGTTGCCTACTGTATATTGAAGGCAGTGATAATAACGTGAGGAAGAAGATGACGAACAATGGTTGCCTACTGTATATAGAAGGCATTGATAATAACGTGAGGAAGAAGATGACGAACACTGGTTGCCTACTGCATATAGAAGGCATGATAATAACGTGAGGAAGAAGATGACGAACAATGGCTGTCTGGTTACCACGGTGCAGATTCTCTGTCCACGCTAAATTGATGATGCTAATTCCAGATTGACACCAGCCAAAAAATCCACAGTTCTAGGCTTTCAGGCAACCAACTCCATTTTGAAAACATCCTAGGGATATGAGCTACTACCACTACGAGCGCTAATGTGAGTTATTGCAGAGTTTCACTTAAGCCCTCATAACTGCATTCGGTGTAAATATTTTTCAAAATTAAAAAACACGCCTGAAGAACACATTGCAGAAGGAATTAAGGAAATAAGTTAATTCGGCTAGGATTTGAATTAAAAAAATAAGCCGAGAAAAGAAACAAGCGAATTTAGGCCGTTTTATCGCAACTGCGTTTAGGGCAGAAGTGATTTTCGAAATTTGTATTTTAGTTTGATAGAGCTATCCAAGACTCACAATTTGAAATTTTTCCGTGCCCTTCAGCTCTTCAAATTTCGACACAATTGAGGAAATTGCTTAATTTAAAGTTTTTCGTAGTGTGCTAAGAAAGGTGCTCAGAGAGGCAGGAATCAAGACGTGACGGACGCTACGACAAGTAGCTGACAGGCTACGAGCCTCATAATCTTACGAACAAGTTGAGGGATAGACAAAAATGTTATCATGTACAAGCTATGTGGTTGTCCCGGAAAGGACTGGTACAGCAGTAGTTTATTTTGTGTACAGTCTGATATGAAGAATGAGTCTCGCGCTGAGGAGAAGTGGCTGGTGGGCGGTCGACTCAGCAGTTGGAGGACAGCTGACAAGGACGTGGAATGAGCTGATGCTGAAGGAACACAGCTGATGGGAGGAAACTGCGCCTAAATATAGAAGTAATACTTTGTTTTCCTTCCCCGGCCATTATCCTCTCGTGCTCAGGAAATACCGAATATAGCAACGTCGTGAGCCATTACAATCGTTCCTAGTTACTTGAATAGCCTTCCGATTATACTTATACAGTCACGTGTGGATGATTCAAGTCGAATGGTACCGAGGCCACTTCGAACTATCGAAAACGCGGATAGTATGAGTCAGGTGACTGTATGTCCGGATTAATGGGGAATGTTCATTTTTGAAGACACAAAACACTGATTCGATTTTAAATGGAAACATGTAAAAACCTTTCTAATTTTACTATAGCTCGGGAATGTGGACATTTTAATTACTCTAGGTATTGCACTTGTTTTTGATGGGAAAATCACTTAATGTATGCATGATTACATATTTTAAAACCATTTATTAAGCATTCTACGCAGAACGCAATTTTAAATCAGATTACAATAAAAATAATTATGTGGTGCGTATCTATTTATCTTACGGTAAGTTGCTTATGTAGTATTTATGATGGCTGCAATAGTTAGCTCGTAATATTTTGCAAACACCCAGTAAAATTTCCGTCTTATATCCACAGAACGCATCTAGTCTTTAAATTTTTTGTAAATATTAAACATTTTTTAGAAATATGTTCATATCCAGTTTTTCGGAGATTCGTCACCAGAATAATAACGAGTTGCTCCAACGCGAGCCCTCGAAACGACAGCAATACGGCGAGGCATCGACTTTAGTGCTGGAATAGTTCTGGAGGGATCTGGACCCACGCATCTTGCAGTGCTACGCACAATTGGTCTTGTGTAGTTGGCGCGGGAGCTTACACCAGCATCGACAACATTCCATAAATGCTCGATTGGATTAAGATCGGGGGATCTGGAGGGCCAATCCATGGTCTGAACTTCACTGGAGTGATCCTGCAACTACCTGCGTATCAACACAGAGCGGTGACATGGCGCATTGTCCTGCTGAAACATGGCATCTCCATCAGGGTACTCTAGGGCCAGAAAGGGATGCAGATGGTCTGAAAAATTTCCACATATCGTGCACCTGTCAGCGATCCCTGCAGCCGAAAATTGGGGCTAATTGTGAGCATAAGAACGCCGCCCAGACACAACTTTGTTGACAGGCAGGATCCATAGCTTCATGGCGCATACGCCACACTCTCACGCACCCATCAGCTCCATACAGCTGGAACCGGGATTCATCTGACCATGCCACACACCGCCACTGTTCCATGGTCTATTGCCGATGTTCGCGTTGAGTTCTGTGTCGAGATGTCAGCAAAGGGACACTAGTCGGTCGTCGGCTGGGGAAGCCTATGTGGTGCAGTTGCTTCCTTACAGTCCTGGTAGAAATGGGATCCTGACTCCTAGCATACAACTGGGCGGTGATCTGGCTCACAGTAGCCCGTCGAGCGCCCAGTACGATTCTGTGGAGGTGACGTGATAAACTGTACGTTCGTTAAACACCTGTGGTCTTCCCGTGCGGCGGTTTACGCGGGTGGTAACATTCTTTCTGCTATATTGAAGATCCAACCTCGACACTGGACTTCGAAAACCCGAATTCGCATGTAATCTCCGAAATGCTATGACCCATGCGCCGTGCGCCGACGATCATCCCACGTTCAAAGTCAGTTAACTCGCGACGTGTTGCCATCTTCATCCCCCTGTGGGTGGGGGCGGTAGAATAACACCCACGGTATCCCCTGCCTGTCGTAAGAGGTGACTAAAAGGGGCCTCAGGGGCTCTGAACTTTGGAGCGTGGGTTGGCGACCACGGGGCCCTCAGCTGAGTCCTGGCATTGCTTCCACTCACTTGTGGCAGGCTCCTCACTTTCATCTATCCGGTCCGACCTCCCTTGGTCAACTCTTGTTCTTTTCAGACCCCGACGGTATTACGTATGGAGGCCTAGGGTGTCTTTCATTTTCACACCCTTCGTGATCCTTGTCTTCCGTTGGCCGATACCTTCATTTTTCGAAGTGTCGGACCCCTTCGATATTTTCTCTCTGATTAGTGTTATATAGAGGATGGTTGCCTAGTTGTACTTCCTCTTAAAACAATAATCACCACCACCATCACTTGCCGTCTTCACGACACTGGTGTCTGCAACAGACTGGTCAGCTACGCCGCAGCTAGCCGCAACGTTCAGGGGTGATACACGGCTCATTTTCTAATGGGACACCCCTACAGGTGACTTTTGCCCACTCAGTGTAATGTAATGATATTATAACTAGTCCGCCTCTTTAGTGCAGTGGTTAGTGTGATTAGCTGCCCCCTCCCCGCCTCCAGAGGCGCGGCTTCGATTCCCGGCTCTGACACGAAATTTGAAAACTACGAGGGCTGGAATGGGAACTACTCAACCTCGGGAGGTCAGCTGAATAGAGGGGGGTTCGAGTCCCATCTCAGCCATCCTCGAAGTGGTTTCCCGTAGTATCGCACTTCTCCTCCTGGCAAATGCCGGGATGGTACCTAACTTAAGGCTCGGCAGCTTCATTCTGACGCAAATGCGGTAACAGGTATAACTTGAAAACAATGTTCTTTAATACAGATATTGAGCTCGAATTATTATGGTTATTATTATTTTACGATTGTGATTATTATTATTATTATTATTATTATTATTATTATTATTATTATTATTATTATTATTATTATTATTATTATTATTATTTGTATGAATGGCTGGGAAGTGTTTACATCCATTTATTATTATTATTATTATTATTATTATTATTATTATTATTATTATTTACGTGGTTGAATGATCGTATTTTGTGTAAAGTTATGTCATGTACATAGACATTTATTTCAGTTCCGTTAATGTAAATACCTGTAAATTAATATTATAATGTATTCCTACCTGTATATATAAATTGCAATCCACAATTGTGAAACACACTGTAACTTCCAGAATGGCAATAGACACGAGAACGATGGAGAATATCCTATACATTATAACCTATGTATTAGACACTCCAGAATTTTCACGAAGATATATTTTGTAATGTAACTTTCTAGAAGCTTGGCCAGGCACCTATATAAAAAGACGATCTCGACGGTGAAGTTAGTTACTGCTGAGTTATTGACAGTTGTTGTTTAGTAGAATTATGGTGTAGCAAGTATATATCCCGGGCTGACATGCAATATTTGCAGTCTCCATATTGAAATACGCAATCATCTGTTTTCAACTGTGTTTCAAAGTTGTAACCTTTCTGTGCTGTGTTATTCAGTTGTTTTTAATAATGGCGGCTTTGTTGATATTGTGGAAATGAAGTGTTTCGGTACTGTGATTAAGGTCATGTGTGTGTTAATTTGTGAATATATGTGAATGAAATTAATTGTACCAACTGACAGCATCTCGTGTGCGTCTTTGTGGATACGTTAATTCCCTGTTCCTTGTCTATTCCTTCCGATCTTCCCATCCCCAACAAGACCCCTCTCTCCCTCCCCCCTCCCCGACCCGAATTTTCACGCTCCAGGACACTGCCCTTGAGGTGGTAGAGGTGGGATCCATCGCTGAGTCCGAGGAAAAACCAACCCTGGAAGGAAACGGACAAGGGAAAAGAAGAAAGAAAGGCAATATTGGCACATTTATTTCTATTTGTCCTTCTTGCCTTTCACACGGATCACTAAACTCCAGTATAAGAACCAAGAATCAGGTTTAGTTTGTAAAAACTAAAGCCAGATGCAAAACAATTTTTAACCTCGCCGGGGTAATCTTCATAGCAACTCTTGAAGCAGCTAAGATTTTCGCATGATTGTCACTAATCTTCTTTTTATACCGCTTTTCCATCACTAGTGGCGTCACAGGTGTGAACTATGTCACATATGTGAATGTGGCCCGGTCTTACGGCTGGATACTCTTCTTGACGCCAACCATATGTACGGAGCTATGATAGACCGGACGTGGATTATGGCCAATTTGGAAATGAGACACTTCTTTAGGAGGATAGCGGTGCATGGATTCCGTCACCTGATCTGTAAAACCACTTCATTTCACGAATCAAACGCGACATTTGAATATCAATTGTGTGGAAAGGGTTGCGAACGTTATCATCTGGAATTATGTGTTAAAAGATCAAAATCAATAAGCGAGTGTGCAAATCAAACGAATTAAAAATGGAAATATGTAGTATATTAATCTTCTGTCTTACATTGCAGGGCTGTTTGGCTGCATTAAATTTACATATGTGTTATCTTCTTTCCTGGCCGTATATGTACCCGTAAAACGGGCACTCCCGAGCTCACAGAGGGTCAGCTCGTCTGACTCGGAGACAGTATGTCCGAAGTTCTTGCACCAGATCTAATGGCACTTCATTTTTCCTTTAAAGGCTCCTTTCACACGGTCTACTTGCTTTCCACGCCACGCCACGCCACGCCACACCACGCCACGGCACGGCACGGCACGCCACGCCACGCCACGCCACGGCACGGCACGGCACGCCACGCCACGCCACGTCACGCCACGCCACACCACGCCTCGCCACGCCACGCCACGCCACGCCACTCCACGCCGCGCCACGCCACAACACGCCACGCCACGCCACGCCACACCACGCCACGCCACGGCACTCCACGCCACGCCACGCCACGCCACGCCACGGCACTCCACGCCACGCCACGCCACGCCACTTCTCAGATTACTCTGTTTTTCCTTGCTGTCCACTTTCGGTAACTTCTAGTCCCCACCACATCTTTTGCGTCTCAGTTTGACTTTGGACCATGGACTCGAACGTTATCCTTGGGATTGAGATTGAGAAGAATGAAGTGTGCTAGGGTTCATTGAGCCGATCCATTGAATTCATATCACCTAGAACGAGGAGCTTATCGTTTTATTCCAGATGAACGTACCAGTAATCCAAAAATGTTCCTTAATTACTTTCGTATGAGCGGGAATTCGTTTGATGAATTGTTGTCAATCCTTGAAGCAAGTTTACAGCGTCAGGACACCAATGTGAGAAAATTAATTCTTCCGATATTTTGAGATAAGAACTTCGAACTTGTGACGCACACAATATTGATCGTCTGAATGACTGATTTAGTGAGCTACCAGTATGGCCTTGCTACCTATACCTAACTTCTGGTTAGTAGACATCCCATTTATCATTTGTGCATGCGGGATATTTATAAGTAGAAAGTATGGCGCTCGCGAGCCACCTGGTATATATAGTAAAATAAGAGTTGTGTCTGTACATTGCACAGAATTTAAAATAGAATGGTATTTTTGTATCGGTCGCGTTCACGGTAACAAGGTGATGCACTTCTTAAATTTACCGCCATGTCTGCCTGTCTGTCTGTATGTATGTTCGAGTATCACGAGGAAATGGCTCAAGACGATTTAGTGAAAATTGGTATGTACAGTGGAGGAATGAAGCACTACAATCTAGGCTGTAAATAATTTGATTAGCGCTGAGTGGAATGGTAGTTTAGAGGGAGGCCTAAACTTTAATTCTAAAATATGTATGTTATTAGTGGTCCTACCGATAAATACTGCATAACTAAAGTTATATATAACTAAATTTCCGATCATTTACGACTTATACACTTTTACCGTACCGGCTATAATAACAGAGATATTCATTAATTTCGATTTTTTTTTTGCTAAGTCCATATCAACACCGAACCACGCGAAAATAGGTGAACAGAGCTTGACGAAAATCGGTACGTAAAGCCAGAAAATAAGGCACTACAGTCTAGGCTATAAGTAATTTTATTCACGCTGAGTGAAATGGTAGTTTAGGGGAAGACGCCTTAAATTTAATTTTTAAATAAGTATGTTTTGGGTTCTATCGGAAAGTACAACATAACGAAAGTTATAGAGAATACAATTCCCGATCATTTATCTCTTATACAGCTTTTACCGTACCGACTATGATAGTAGAATAATGAATTTAGACTTCTGCTGCTTACTCCATATCAACGCCGAGCACTGCTGACATGGAAATATTATTCAATCTTGTTAACTGGCGATGGTTTTGTCACGATTGTCTTAAAGAGTAAAACCGCGTGGTCCCCGGTCCATATCGACAAGAAAAACTGTGAAGATCGTTATAAAAAGTGAGAAAAAACGTTCTAAAGTAACGATCGCTTGAAGAATAATTTAAAAGGAAGTCATGAAAGAACTAAGGACTCTCTTTGCATAAGATGCCCTAATATCACATAGTCGGAAGAAAACTAACTGTGAAAGTCTATAATATCGAAAGCTTATAAAAACGCTTATAAAACTGATCAATAATAACCTTGCATTGACCATTGTTGTGATGTGATGTGCCTCTTCTGCCGCCACTCATCTCCGATAGATGGTATTACTGCTGCGTTCCGAGTGTAACAGCATGGATGAATATTGGGAGTAGAGGCGGCAAACTATCGATAGTAATCGGCATCGATATTTTCCGAATTTATGAGCTCTACTATCGATAGTTTGTCCGGGCCCGCGGAGTAGGGGGCAACGCGTCCGCCTGTCACCCGGTGGCCCGGGTTCGATTCCCGGCTGGGTCAGGGGTGTTTAATTGTAAATGATTTATATCCCTGGCCTGGGGACTGGGTGTTTGTGTCGTCCTTAACGTTTCTTTCCTCACATTCAACACTGTACACTTCCTCCATTCAAATTACACGCAGGTTCATATCACATGGTGCAAGTAGGGGCAAAGGATCTCTATAAATCGACGCCCCGAACAAACAGCATTTAAAAAAATCGATAGTTTTCAAAAAGTGGAACGAATCATACCATTATGCCTGAAAATAGAACATTTATTGAACACAATCTACAAAAAATCATTACAAAGCACAACAATTTCATGCTATGTAATTTCTGAAATTCAAATCGGAATCACTCATAAATCTCTTCAGTGGCATGTCCGAGACACTGTCGGGCTGCACGCGCTTGCCCATAACGGGACCGCCCAAGAAATTCTTGTTCAGATGCAGTGTTAATTTTGCGATTGCCCGACATTTTCTTGGGTATTGTAATATATTTTACAGCATTCTCAACAGCTGGCAGGAGAGTTTTCAGTTGTTTTCATTAAGTCTTTGACCTAAAATCTTTCCTCGCCAACATACAATCTCTGACAACTTATAAATCTGATTTTTCGTCCTGTATTGGTACCAACTCAACTAAGGTTAGGTTGAATGGAGAATCCCACCTTCCAAAATGCTAAATAGTCTTTCTGGCGGCACTGAAGTCGCAGGTACACAGAGATTCTTAAATGCACACCTTTGAATTGGAACAAACTCCTCACCAGTTAACTGCAAACTGCGGTATAATTTCTGTTAGGATATAAAATAAGCCAATGAGGGGGAAAAAACTCCTATCTTTGACTATCGATAGTAGGCAACTGACTATCGATATCAGACGGTAGTGGTCGCTATCGATAACTATCGATAGCACTATCGATAGTTTTCCGCCTCTAACTGGGAGAACGTAGCTGGGGAGTTGGATAGCTTTGTCTCGTCAATGACGGGTATTTCTGCTGGTAAAAACTGACCTCAGTGTAAGCATCAGTAATGGAGGTTACCCAAGTAAATGATAAGGATTAAGATAAAATAAAAATATTTCGTAAGTACGTTCTTTTTGAAGCTCAGTGAGGAATTAAGGAAATAAACACACTCTCTCACTCTCAGTCAATTTAATGTTGTATATTTATGCCTTTACTTTGACATACACATTATTATAATCACACTCTTGGTTTATTCTAGGAGTTTGTTATTATTCTTTGGAGTGAAGTGAAATCGTGCTGCAATAAAAAAAATACAAGCATATATATATATTTTACATACAGAAGTGCCGTAAGTCAATAAGACTCCACAAAGTCGTAGTCTGTCCAGAGTAACACCACGAACTCACTATAAGGTTAGGTCAGGTTATGTTGGGTTGATAACGAAATTTCCTTACATTTCAACTGATTCTCATTTTTGCAGAAACTTGTCATAGAAACAAGTTTAAAATATATTCTTAACCCCCCCCCCCCCCGATAATGTTGCAACTCTTGTTATCTCTACGGTAAATATCTACGTTTGCTGTGCTTTCCTTTTTCAATTACTTGTAGATATTTATGATAGCTTTCTAAAGATAACTTTGTAAAAGAGATAAGATCGGTTCCTTTTTCGAAGTTCTCGCACATTTTCCTTGCTTCTTAGATACTTTAATTAAATTCTACAAAGGAACTGGACGAAATAAGACCGTTATTAATAAATTTGTGCGTTCACAATTTCACATCAACTACGTTATTAAATGAATTATTCGTACACGCTACGGTTCTACTTACCTGGTATTACCCAAATTTATTTACAATCCTAAGGAAAAAGAAAAATACATTACTTATTCTCGCAAATGTAATAGTAGTGACTTTTGACAACACGGCAGTGGCAGTACGTATAGTCACGACAGAATAATGATGACAGTGCCAACATGCGAGTAGTTTTCAGACCAACTTTCTTGTACGGGAGTGAAAGCTGGGTGGAATCATCAGCATATCATATTCATAAGTTAGAAGTAACACATATGAAAGTAGCAAGAATGATTGCTGGTACAAGCATGGGAACAATGGCAAGAATGAGAAATAAAGTTCAAGTTAGGAATGAACTAGATGAATTCGTATAAACCCAGTTTGGAGGAGGGGCATGGAGAATGGAGTAGGACAGGTTACCTAGGAGAGGAATAGACTACGGAGCAATTGGATGCGCGGTTTGGTTCACGTAGCTGTCAGCTTGCATTCGGGAGCCCTGAAGATTTTCCGTGGTTTCCCATTTTCTCACCAGGCAAATGATGGAGATTTACCTTAATCAAGGCTACCGTTCATTCCTTCGCTTGCATTCCCGATGTACTGGGTTCGAACCCCACTGTGAGCAGCCCTGAAGGTGGTTTTCCGTGGTTTCCCACTTTCACACCAGGCAAATGCTGGGGCTGTACCTTACGTAAGGCTACGGCTGCTTCCTTCCGACACGTAGCTCCTTCCTGTCCCATCGTCGCCATAAGACCTATCTATGTTGATGCGATGTGAAAATAAAAGTTGTACAGACTGGTATGGCTTTCAGCGTCCAGTCTGCAATGCTCTGCAAATTAAATAACCGCTACCACAACTAGCTGTGAGGCCTCATCTTGCCATCGCCGTATTGCTCGCACCTCAGTACCGTTCTGTAATCAAGATGTTTTGTATGTATCCATTTCTTTATCGACATGACGATTGCCCACAAAGATGACATTCGTGTCTGACTGTAGTTATCATGAAAATATGTTGATCTATCTAGGACGTGACTTTGTCTTAATGGCATGTAAATTATGCCATGCATAGAAGCCCACACACAAGGTTGCTTTTGTGGGATTCGCTGAAATTTTCATAATATATTTCCTTTGATAGTATGTTGTTAATAATGTGAAACGGAAACGGTATCTATCATTTCACCCGAAGTGTGCTTGCGCGGAGTGAAGTGTCGGGGCAGACTCCACCCGGAGTTTTTTTAAATTCAAATGAATCATTTTCATAATGTACAGATATTAGTTCCTGGATCAATGCCTGTTAAAGTGATGCCTCTGTCGTACGCCGTACTGCTACGGAGCGAGCTAGTTTGATGAGCAGAGCCCCCTGTGGACGAGCACAATGCTTGCGGCAGACTTCTCCCGCTGGCACGGCCGCTCCTGCTATCTGTTGAGCAAAGTGTACACTACTAGAAGACTCGATTAACGCTAACTTGCTGATCTTTATCCTGAACTTCTGTACACAATACAGGAGGGCCTGTTCAGGTCAAACATCTGCAACCTCAGCTGATAATAGTCAGCAGTAGGGCCCGGATGTTAATGCAGTAATAGGTTAGAATGCAAACTAATTTGTTTAGTAGGCAGTGTCGGCCACCCGCTCTTCCATAGTGCAGCAACAGTAACATAAATTATACGGGTTCTGATGGGCCGTACCCCTAAAATTTATGCAAACCCCATAGCATAATCGTTGTGAAGGTAGACTCTACTTGTCACTTGCTTCAGTAAGTTTGCAATCTAACCCATTACTGCATAAACATCCGGGCCCTAGTCAGCAGTTTTGTAGTCGAATAGCCAGAATAATCTTAACTTCAGCCTACATTACAAACTTCTTTCTTAATCTGTTTATCATCCAGGGTTGGCTTTTCCCTCGGATTCAGCGAGTGATCCCACCTCTGAGCAGTATCCTGGACCATGAGACTTTTAGACCGAGGGATACAATTGGGGGGTGGACCAGTACCTCTTCCACGGGGCCTCACCTGCTATCCTGAACAGAGGCCTTGTGGGGGGATGGGAAGATTGGAAGGGATAAGCAACGAAGAGAGGGGGAAGCGGCCGTGGCCTTAAGTTAGATACGGTACTATGCCGAATTTGCCTGGAGAAGATGTGCGGAAAATACGGAAAAGCACTTCGAGGAAGGCTGAGGGAGGAATTGCCACCCCCACTCCACCGTACTCACTTGATCTCCCGAGGCTGAGTGGACCCTGTTCCAGCCCTCGTACCACTTTCAAATTTCGTGCCAGAGCCGGAAATCTAACCCGTGTCTCCGGAGGTGTCGGCTAATCACACAACCATTACACCACAGAGGCGGACCTATATTACATATACCAGAGGAAATAGATGATGATGATTATTATTATTATTATTATTATTATTATTATCATTATTATTATTATTATTATTATTATTATTATTATTATTATTATTATTATTATTTTGCTGAAATCCTACAAGTTGAGCATCACAGGAATAACCTTTTCTAAACCCGAACTTGCTTCTAGCAAATGTCTCGGGCGAGTTAGCCGTGCGGTTAACGGCGCGCAGCTGTGAGCTTTCAGCCAGGAGATAGTGCGTTCGAGCCCCACTGCAGGCAGCCGTGAAGATGGTTTTCCTTGGTTTCTCATTTTCACACCAGGCAAAAGCTAGGGCTGTACCTTACTTAAGGCCAGGGCCGCTTCCTTCCCACTCCTAGGCCTTTCCTATCCCATCGTCGTCATAAGACCTGCCTGTATCAGTGCGACGTAAAACAACTAGCAAAAAAAAAATGATTTCATCAGCACCAGTTCTAGAACTTGAAATTTTTTTTCCTCCGATTGGTTCCATCACTTTCTGTTACAGCTGTCACTTCCAGACTATCTTATTTGCCAATTGTTGTTGACGCTTTCTGTCGTTATTACCTTTCCAGTTAACGTAATTATGTTGAGATCACCCGCTACATGTGTTGTTCCCCACACGGTTGATTATCTTGTCAAATAGCTGATTTAGCTGCCTAGGAGCTTTTTTTTCTGTTATTTGCTTCACGTCGCACCGACTCAGATAGGTCATATGGTGACGATGGAATAGGAGAGGTCTAGGAGTAGGAAGGAAGCGGCCGTGCCCTTAATTTAGGTACAGCCCCAGCATTTGCCTGGAGTGGAAATAGGAAACCAAGGAGAACCATCTTCAGGGCTGCCGATAGTGGGGCTCGAACGCACTATCTCCTGGCTGAAAGCTCACAGCTGCGTGCCCCTAACCGCACGGCTAACTCGCCCGGTGCCTAGGAGCTTGATTACCTCGGATCGAATAGAGGTATTTCAGTCGCCTCGACAAAGAGCACTGTAAGTGTTCGAAACCTCGGCAAACTTAACGGAATGTACGTACAGTTCAACCCGGAAGAAGAGCTAAATAATCCCGCATCAGAACTGGCGTAACCGATTCCAGATCATTACGAGACTTCGGATTTTTAAGCAGTAATAATATGTTAGAATGCAAACTAATTTGGTTATTAAGAAGTGCCATGCAACCCGTTCTTCCATAATGTAGGACAGCTAACATAAATTATAGCAGTTCTATAGACCGTGCACCTAATATGTATGCAAATCTCACAGCATAACCGTTGTGCAGGTTGGAGTATACTTGTTTCTCGCTTACGTAAGTTTGCATCCTAACATATCAGCACCTAAAAATCCTGTTTCTGGTCATTACACACCGAAACACAGCAAGTTACCTATTATCGTTAGAGTGTTTACAAATTATTCTTTTAGCAATGTGAATACCTCCCCTTCTACCGTTCCTACTCCAGTTTCGTAAGAAAATGTACGCATCATAATATCACTTCCGATTCGCGGTTCAACTCCTATTACGATACCAGGTAAACATATATCTATTACACTACTTAATTCTACATCATTCTTTACAATACTTCTACAATCTCTGCCATGTGGTTATTGGGTTCTGTGAAGTATTCTTATTAATAATAGAGTTTTTGTTTTTCTGTGGAGGGCGAAAATAGAACTATCCGCTCATTATTTGGGCTACCGATAGACACACCATCAGTATTTCTATTTCAGGTGTCAAAAATTACACCTGTTCCAGTTTTTATAAAGTATTAATCTGTATTAATGCCTTCAAAGATATTCTGTTCATTTTAAACAGTTTTATCCACAATTGCAACACCAGACAAAAGCATCTTCATATACGGTAATGCAAAATAATTCTTTACAGTATGAAATAAAAGCTTTACGCCGCACAATTCATTACCCTCAAGTTTTAAAGACACATATAATTTAAAATTATTCAGTAAAGGGTAAAATAAGTGGATGTGTGAAATGTAAATTAATCGTGTGTATGGTATGCTTGTGAACTGAGTACGGTACTTATAGTTTTACTTAGAGCTCAAATAGCAGTATTTAATATTAAGTCAAATAATGTTATTGTGCAATATAATAAATAATATAATCTCCTAGTACTTGCAAAGAATGAGTGTGTTAGTTATATTGTGTAATAAATAATTTTTCAGGAAAATTATGAATTTATTATTAGTTTCAATAAGAATTTATTTTATTATATTTTACTCGTGAATGTTGAACTGTATGTTGACTATAGTTATATAAGCGGAATACTTTTACTTATAGCTTATGTATCAGTACTTAATTTAAATTATTTAATGTTCAGTGCAATCATGATATTACAAATAGTATAATTTCCTAATATGGCATTTGTAAAGACTGATTTTATTCCTTATTTTTTGTACAGTTAGTACAATACGTATTTAATTTTGGCTTATATTTCATTTCATTTTATTTTAAGCAAGCCTCGGACCTATGGGAGTAACTGAGTCCCACTCCCATTTGACAGGCGAGGGACTCTTTGGAAACAACTTGGCGAACGAAATGGAATTCGATGGGGAGCTATCAATATTAATGGGGCCTATGTAAGAAAGAAAGTACAACTGGCTGAGTCAGCAAAGAGGATGCACGTGGTTGTGCTAGGAGTAAATGCTATTCGGGTACGGGGATATTATACCCTACAGGGCATAAAACAATAACGGGTTACAGAACTCACCTGCTTACCTGTCCGTAAATAACTGCACCAGCCTAGCTGCAATCGGCAGATGGGCGTTTCGGGTTCTTGTGACGAGAGTATCATTGGACAGGGATATTACTCTATTACTTTAAATTACGGAAATGAGGAACTCAATTGTTATATAATCATATAATTTGACAAAGCATAAGTTTCTGTTTTCACAAAACCTTTTTTTTACAATAGATTGCACTCGCAGTGCAAAAGAAAAATGCCAAATAGGCTTACATCTATAATTTTCAAAGTATAAAATGAATGACGTTACTCTAATTTACAAAAAATAAAATATCGTGATGATGCCTTGCGTAGGAGTAGATCAGTGAACCAAAAACATGTCCCCTATATGGAACAGCACCAATAGACCTCCAAAATAAAAATATGATGCCAGGATTAAGGACGTTTCGCAGAAATAAAGCTACTACTAAGGTTTTTCTTACACCTTTTGGGGAAGTATTTACATATAAACAGCAACACCGCATGTTACAAACAACGACTAAAATAAACCAAACACTAAAGCTATATGTCACCCGACTACATACAAAAATCCATAGGGATGTGAACCCATATCCTCTGAATAAACTCTATACTTGCTAGATAAACTAATAATCAGAATCCATTAGTACCAAGATATCATATATACAAACACACATCAATATTGACAAGTAAGTGGAAAAGAAAAGAGAAACAAAAAGAAGGAATCGTCGTCACAAAAAAATCTCGGCCTAAAAGAAAGAATCCCTTACAACACTTGGCTTTTAAACATGGCCACGACTCCCTGGAATGCAGTGTTGGGCCATTGACCTGGTTGTTTAAACACCAAAGCCTCCCCCCGCTTAAAAAATTGTAAACAAAACTGGTTTCTCTGCGTTCTGGACTGAATATCACAAGAGGGTTCTCATTTTCGTTTTCTCTTGACAAACCTATAAACCATAACATAACGTCTTAAAACAAATAAGGAGCCAATTAACATTCTATATAAATGGCTCTAATAATGAACCACCTAGGGCCTAATTCATACCCTACAGAGTGCTATACCGTACTATTTCTCATAAAGTCATGACAGTCTGTACTTATGACGTGCCTGATACCCTCTAAGGTTCAAGTCCATGTTTGGCAGAGTGAAGCGGAGTTAAAGATTTTAATGGCACTGCATACAACGTGGTTTTAAGTTCACCAGGATTCAATCAAATGGATACATGCATATAAATCATACTCAGGCATCATTCAAACACTACGTTACGCAGATCTATCTATCCTTCCAAATAGAGAGAATGATAAACTAATCAAAATGATCCTTACTTACAAGAAAAATTTTATCCAACGACAGATACTAAGGAATATACTGACCTAATACTCACTAAACAATCTTAAATAACACTTGGAATTCTTCTTCCACCACGTACTATAACTCACGTTGCTATTCATTACATACAAACATTTATACCTTACAATTTTAGTGATTTTAAAACCATCTTAATAAATAGCCTGATGGGCTCTAATCAAGTCATATTCTACTATTTATATACTTAATTACTACTTTTATGCGTAACGACCCCCAATCCTAACATATGCTTACAAGTATAGTTCACTTATCTATCTTTTGGTGACCTCCTTATCACTCCTTCAGGGTTAGGCTGTGCCTTCTTAGCACATCATGGTAGCGATGTGGTCCTGGGATGATCCTTTCGGTCCAGTTTCCATGGATGACTCGTTTATGAGGCCGTCTTCTTTAGGGATGACTCGTTCATGAGGCCGTCTTCTTGCGTTTGTGGTCGGAAGGTCTCGTATCACATGTCTCTTGAAATACAGCGCAGGTTTTCACTGAAATGAAATGCCGAATTTTTTAACAGCACGGCACTACCGGTACTTTTATTTGATTTTAGAGGCAAAAATCAGTACTGGCTATCTGCGACGTTAAAATCATTGTTCCCCTTTAGCTGCTTAACCGCGCACGAATGCATTTAGGCAATATATCTGCGATATGAAATCAGCAACCTAATCGGTCGAACAAATTATCATTATCTCATGCTCGACTGATTCCGACTCGTAAGTCTAGCGAGAATAACACAAATGGCTTTAGTTTATAATCGACTTCTTCCGCACTTCGCCATCTATTTGCGCGGTTACCCGTACCGCTTCGTGATGAAGTTTATATGTACGGCATTGTCTACAGTCGGATAATTAGGCACTCGCGACCGCACTGTAAAGCGTCTAAATACAATCATACGATTGAACAATTACTGCAAAGTTTCTGGATCACTGGTCCGCTGAATAAATTTTAGCGCAACTGCACCAAAGTAATCACAGTCTTTGTCCTAAACAAAGGTCTCTGGCGCAAATACAGACAGGCACGCGACAGGCACTAGCAGCAATCTTACCGTCGAATGGATAACCTCCCTCCACATCTCTCAGCTCTTATAGGGAGAAAAAAGCGAAGCGACGCCTGAGAAACTCCCTCGAAACCCTCTTGAGTTTGGTATGTAACCACTAAAAACAGTTTCCCACGGTGGTCAGATTAGTGCGAAGTTATTAATCTCGTTACCTGTTAACGGTGTTAAACATATCATTGACTTCTTAAAATTCTGGAGATAATTTTCATCTTTTTATTATTCTGAAAAACCTTCAGATAGAGGAGATAGCCCTCGATTCCCGTAATGTGGCGAACCTGACTACTCCCGCTTAAAATATTGTTAGGGCGGTATGGTACTTCCCAAAACAAAATTCTTATCTCTCTTTCCTTCTCCAACACATCTTATATTTCACTCATTCATAGCTACACCCTGCCTAGGGAATCACTTCCTAAGTTCCCGCGTTCTATACGGCATCACGCCCTTACATTTGGCGTCATGTAGCGCAATATTTTATCTGCGTTAAATATCGCTTATTAACGAATGAACAGAATGGTTCAATATAATGAGGAAGATATAGGAGACTATAAAGTGTACGGGCTGTTTATCTGGAATACTATTGCACGTAACATAGTTTCCGTTAGGTACGTAAATGAGCGAATGAAGTTAGTAGATTTGGCAGTTGGATAAATTAGAACGTGGATTCAGTGTATTCACCATGTGAGGGTGCAGATGAGGATGAAGTTGACAAGTTTTATGAAGCATTCAGTGACATCGTAGTCAGGGTCAACAGCAAGGATAGGGTAGTGCTAATGGGGGATTTCAATGCGAGAGTTGGAAATAGAACTGAAGGATACGAAAGGATGATTGGTAAATGTGGGGAAGATATGGAAGCTAATAGGAAGGCGAAGCATTTGCTGGACTTCTGTGCTAGTATGAGTTTAGCAGTTACCAATACATTCGTCAAGAATAACGCTATTCACCGCTACACATGGGAGGCTAGGGGTACCAGATCCATAATAGATTATATCTCAACCGACTTCGAATTCAGGAAATCTGTTAGGAATGTACAGGTTTTGCGGGGATTGTTCGATGTTACAGACCACTAACTGATCTGTAGTGAACTAAGTATCTATAGGCGTAGGATAGAGAAAGTGAAATCTGACTGCAAACGAATAAGGATAGAAAATCTCCAGGACGAGGAAATTGGACAGAAGTACATGGATAAGATTAGTGAGGAGTTCTGAACATTGAAGAGTAAGCAGGTCCAGGTTATAGAACGAGAATGGGTGGCATACAGGGATGCTGTAGTAGAAAGTGCAAGGGAATACATAGGAACAACTGTGTGTAAAGATGAGAAAAAGCGAACATCTTTGTGGAATGATGAAGTGAGAGCAGCTTGTAAACGTAAAAAGAAGGCTTATGAGAAATGGCTCCAAAAAGGGGAATTGTATGGAGACGAAAGAAACAGAGTGAAACAAATAGTTGTTGAATCCAAAAAGAAATCGTGGGAAGATTTTGGTAATAACCTGGAAAGGCTAGGTCAAGCAGCAGGGAAACCTTTCTGGACAGTAATAAAGAATCTTAGGAAGGGAAGGAGAAAGGAAATGAACAGTGTGTTGGGTAATTCAGGTGAACTCATAATAGATCCTAGGGAATCACTGGATAGGTGGAGGTAACATTTTGAAAATATGCTTAATGTAAAAGGAAATATTCCTCGTGGTGTTGCGAACAACGGAGCTCCTGGGGAGGAGGAAAGTGCTTTTGGTGAAATTTCTCTTGAGGAAGTGGAAAGTATGGTAAATAAACTTCATTGTCATAAAGCAGCAGGAATAAATGAAATTAGACCTGAAATGTTGAAGTATAGTGGGAAGGCAGGGATGAAATGGCTTCATAGAGTAATAAAATTAGCATGGAGTGTTGATAAGGTACTTTTAGATTGGGCAAAAGCAGTAATTTCACCTATCTATAAGCAAGAGAACAGGAAGGATTGCAACAACTATCGAGGTATCTCATTGATTAGTATACCAGACAAAGTGTTCTTTGGCATCTTGGAAGGGAGGGAGGGAGGGAGGGTGCGATCAATGGTTGAGATGAAGTTCGATGAAAACCAGTGTGGTTTCAGTATGCGCCAGATGATTGAAGAATGTTACGAGGGGAATAGACAGTTGTGTTTCTGTTTCGTAGATCTAGAAAAAGCATATGACAGGGTACCGAGGGAAAATATGTTCACCATACTGGGGACTATGGATTTAAAAGTAGATTATTAAACTCAATCAAAGGCATTTATGTTGACAATCGGGCTGCAGTGAGAATTGATGGTAGAATTAGTTCTAGGTTCAGGGTACTTACAGGGGTTAGACAAGGCTGTAATCTTTCACCTTTGCAGCTCGTAGTTTACATGGATCATCTGCTGAAGGGTATACAGTGGCAGGGAGGGATTTAGTTAGGTGTAAATGTAGTCAGCAGTCTTGCATATGCTCAAGACTTGGTCTTAATGGAAGATTGTGCCGAAAGCCTGCAGTCTAATATCTTTGAACTTGAAAATAGGTGCAATGAGTATAGTATGAAAATTGGCCTTTCGAACACTAAATTGATGTCAGTGGGTAAGAGATTCAACAGAAATGAATGTCAGATTGGTGATATAAAGCTGGAACAGGTAGATAATTTCAAGTATTTAGGATATGTGTTCTTCCAGGATGGTAATATAGTAAGTGAGATTGAATCAGGGTGCAGTAAAGCAAATACAGTGAGCTCGCAGTTGCGATCAACAGTATTCTGTCAGAAGGAAGTCACCTCTCGAACGAAATTATCTTTACATCGGTCCGTTTTCGAACCAATTTTGCTTTACGGGAGCGAAAGTTGGGTGGAATCAGAATAGCCTATCTTATTCATAAGTTAGAAGTAACAGACATGAAAGTAGCGAGAATGATTGCTGGTACAAACAGGTGGGAACAATGGCAGAATGGTACTCGGAATGAGGAGTTAAAGGCTAAGTTAGGAATGAACTCGATGCGTAAAGCTGTACGCATAAACCGGCTTTGGTGGTGTGGTCATATGAGGCGAATGGAGGAGGACAGATTACCTAGGAGAATAAGGGACTCTCTTATGGAGGGCAGAAGAAGTAGAGGGAGACCAAGACGACAATGGTTGGACTCGGTTTCTAATGATTTAAAGATAAGGGGTGTAGCCACAGCACTAGTTGCAAATAAAGCATTGTGGTGATGTTTAGTAAATTCACAGAGACTTGCAGACTGAAAGCTGAAAGGCATAACGGTCTATAATGATGATGTATGTATGTATGTACGTATGCTTTCTTTCATTCATGAATTTACATGTTGCCTGTGCTCTTACATAAATTTAGTACCTCTTTAGCGTGATCCTTGTTAACAGAGGTTTTCAGTAAATAAATAAATAAATAAATAAATAAATAAATAAATAAATAAATAAATAAATAAATAAATAAATAAATGTATAACTAAATACATCTGTATAAATAAAAATGATTCGCTAAATGTGTTGCTAAGCGCTAAACTCGGGAACGGCTGGACCAATTCGGCTAATTCTTTTTTTCAAATACTGCTCGAAGTCCGAGTAAGGTTTTTACGAAGAGAAAAATTGGAAAAAATGCCAGGAAAAACGTAAAAGCTCCATTCTCATTTTCCATTCAAACTGTTCGTCTCTCTTTCCTTCTCCCACGTTTGCGCTTAGCGCTGTCCTCTAATCCAACGCGTTTGCCAAATATCCGTAAATCTCAATGTTATCGGTTAAAATGGGTGAATATCGGATTATGTACAAAACTTCAAGCCGCATTTGATGCCGTTAACAAAAAAGGGTTTACAAAATAATTGAGTGTAAAAATGTTAAAATAATGGAATGTTACCTCAAATGCAAAATCGTCATTGCATAGAACTTATCATGTCATAACTCCTATTTTATATTCGCTATATTTGTAATTTTTTCACTGCTGGTAAAGGATGAGTTTGTTTTTAAACTTAAATCATAAGAACATGTAGTATTTGTGTTTCTTTTCAGTCATGTTCAGAGATTATTATGTGCAGGCACGAAAAAGTCAGTCGCTGGCCAACTTCTTTGCTATTGACTTTGCATGGGGGGTCGAAGCGAGGCAAATGGTCTTCGGATATGGAAGTTATTTTTAAAACAAACTCCAAGTTCTTATCTCGCTTAGTTCTCAGTTTGTGAAAGGAAGAATATCTTCTTGGGTTTTGGTTTCGCGCGTAACTCGGCTGCCTCGACTGCCGGTACGCAAACATACTCTCCAGACAGTCGCATGCAGTGTCGCGTTTTGATATAGTTGGAGACCTTTGTCTACCCTGATTGTTTTTAAATCTTCGCTTCTCAACAGACAAGTTCATCGATTTCTTTGGTTGATTGGTTTATTTTGTGTGTGCTTCCATGTACAGTATACTCATTTCAAGACTCATGCCGCTTATAAGACGCGGACGGAGCAACTTCGGTCGAAGAACTCGAAATGCTACAAGCCAAGCTAATTTTCAGTCTAATCGGACTACACAACAACGTGAAGAGCGAAATGAAGCCGAAAGGATTCGGATATTACAAACCCGTGCAGTGCGTCGTTCAGCTAATAATCTTCCGTTTATGAATTGAGCTGCTTTCAGCTACTATGTTCAGTTGACTACAGTGCCTACCAATGCGTTGCTATTGGATATATGAACTAAAAAAACCACGGCACTTAACGCCCTTGAAAGGGCCTTGGCCTGCCCAGCGACCGCTGCTCAGCCCGAAGGCCTGCACAGCACGAGGGGTCGTGTGGTCAGCACGACTCATCCTCTCGCCCGTTATTCTGGGCTTTCGAGACCGGGGTCGCTTTCTCACCGTCAGATAGCTTCTCAATTCTAATCACGTTGGCTGAGTGGACCTCGAACCAGTCGAGAGAAAAATCCCTGAGCTGGCTGGGAATCGAACCCGGGGCCTCCAGGCGAGAGGCAGGCACGCTACCCCTACACGACGGGGCCGGCTTATCTGTGAACTCAGTTTGCCAAAATTGTGACATTCTTCAATTAGAGGTCGGATCAGTGGTCATAATGTTGCAAAATATCAACCAACCGCGTCTTTGTAATGGCACACGGCTAGCGGTGAAAACATTACTGAACAACGTGATCGAAGCAACCATTCTAACGGGGAAGTATAAAGGAGAAGACGTTTTGATACGACGCATCTCTATAATTCCGACTGACATACCATTTGAATTTAAACGACTGCAGTTTCCAGTGCGGCTCGCTTTTGCTATGACTGTAAATAAATCCCAGGGGCATTCATTGAGTGTTTGCGGCATTAATCCTGAAGACCCATGTTTCTCGCATGGCCAATTGTATGTTGCCTGTTCCCGTGTTGGAAAACCATCAACTTTGTTTACGCGCCAGGTAATCAAAAAAAATATCTTGTACCTTAAAGCTTTACAATGAAAAATATCTTCATAGTGTTGATTGCAATCAGTGTTTTCTATGATAGTTATTTCCTACGAAGAAAGAGGAGTAAGTTTTGCCACATTGTCTTCAGGCCATCAACTTATCAAATTACTTGATTTGCAACGGCGGATAATTATGGCTCTGTGAGGGATTTGAAGACCTGCTGAACAGTTCCCATCTACGTTACAGTCAGTCGGGGTTATTTCTGGGTAGTGATATGCTGTGACCTCTTTGAGCATTTCCTTATTCACAATCAAGATATTAATATTGCAGGTAATGAATACACGTTTCTCCAGTAGTTTCTTGCTAACGTTTGGTAGCAGTAGAAAATTAACTCATTTGATGTTGATGATGGAGTGATTTGCGTTATTCTGACTTTTGCGTGAATTTGACTGAATTTGAGTTCGTTTCATTGTCATTTATTTTTGACAGAACGACGTCTGTCGGGTCAGCTAGTAAATAAATAAATAAATAAATAAATAAATAAATAAATAAATAAATAAATAAATAAATAAATAAATACATGAACACACACATAAATAAACAAATAAAAAATAAATAAACACATATATAAATAAACAAACTATACTCTTTTACTCAGATGTTTTCGAGATTACCCGAGGAGTCTACACAATCTGTTTCCTGCACTGGCGGAGCAGAAACTATCTGACTGATAGGCTGTATTTTACCTTTCGTCAGAGAAGAAACCCCGTAATCGCTGAATTTAGGTTTTAAAATTTAGTTACCGAGTACTGTAGAAAGGGAGGAGGAATATCGCTTTATAATAAACTAATTTCTAATTATTGGTCGCAGATACTTGGAAGGTCCACCTTTCATGCCGTAAGCAATCTGTTAAACGACATAGACACCCCAAAGGAATATTTCACACAGTATTCGTAGACTTCACAAAAGCTTTCGACTTATTGACCAGATCAAAGCTTGTTCAGAAACTAGAACATATGTTAACGGAGGACCATGGATTCACACGGGTAATAAGAAACATTTTGGCCTGCAACAAAGTGGAAGTATGTGACGGAATATCAACCTCAAAAGAAATAATCCAGACAAATGGAGCTCTACAAGGGGACCCACTGAGTTCCACCCTTTTTAAGGCCGCGACAGCAGACATCACAATGATTCTAGAGGAAACAACTTCAGTTTCTCTCTATGTTTACGTGGACGACATGCTCCTGGGTTCCCCGAACCGGCAAGAGCTACAGAAAGTACTAAAATACCTTCACAATTGGGCAGTTGATAACGATCTCAGCATAAATCAGAGAAATACATTGTGCATGGCTTTCGGAAAAGGGAGAAAACTGGCAGCGGAAAACAAAATGACTCTCGGCGAAGAAGAACTCACGTGAGTCAATACCTACAAATACCTCGGCGTTACCCTGCAATCAACGTGCCACTCTTTCAGACAACACATAAAGGAACGAACAACAGTTGCCATCAGGGGAATATACGATCTGAAGAACATAACGAAACTCTCACTACGAACTGCAATGACACTTTTCCACGCCAAAATAACTCCCACTATCTCATACGGCCTAGAGCTAATATTGGAAAGGCTAACCACAACAGACCTCACCACGATAGAAAAAGTGAAAGCACGATTCCTTAAGAGAGCTCTGGGCGTGGCAAGATCGTCACCGTTCAGACTAGTCTATGAATTAGCAAGGGAACATTTCTACATCGAAGACTTCCCATTCAAACTACACCTTCCACCTACCCTGCAAATGGAGAAGGTACTTGAGCAGAAGCATCTGAAGCAACAGGACATACCACTGGATTTTTACGCAACGGAAGCAATGACCGATAGACGATGGACACAGGAAAATCAGGAACTAAGAAACGTAGTTACAAGACTCGCCGAACACGGCTTCCATCACAAAATTTGCAAAATTATAAAATATCATGAACCGAACAAAGAATGTGTATCTTAGAAGTGAAGCTTCCACGGTGTGAAGAATTATTTAATTTAATTTCCGAGTTGAACCGTGTTGTACTTGTACGCATATCACGAATACTGCAATGTATTCGAAACGTCAGCAAACTGTACGTGATATGCGTACAAGTACAACACGGTTCAACACGGAAATTAAATTAAATAAAGAATGTGTATGTTCTCTGTGTGGGGAGCCATGCGACAAATACCACATAACACTGTGTAGTCAGAGGGTAAAGAGCATAGTTGACTATAGCAAAAACTAAACCGCCTCGAGAATCTGTAAATCGCAGTATGTAGTGTGACAATAAATTTCATGCTTACTTTGTAACATTGAAACCTATTCTTGTATCCCATTATATGGCCATCTGGCTGCAATAAATTCTTATTATTATTAATTTGGTAAAGGCGAAATAGTGTATTGTTTTCCTGTTTGAAACAGGTAATTAAAATTAGCCAAGGGCCTCGACGTTTGAATTTTGTGTTCGGCTTTTTGGTCCTTACGACCCGTTTTAAGAGTATGATGCCAGGGTCGGTTGAGTGGCTGAGGAGTGTTCTAGATTTGTTCATCTTGACTATTTTGTTGATCTGAGGTCTAGTAAGTGGAATACGAAATTCGTGTCCGATATTAGATTTCAGTATGGAGGTTTTGTCATCATTCTCACTGTCTTGATTAGGAAAACTTGTAATTTAGAAAGTGGAGTTCTGGGAATATAGAACCAGGCCTCGCAGCCATACAGCAGGATGGGCCTGACACATGCTAGGTAAATATTTATCTTAATATTAGAAAACATATAGTTATTACCCAGCAGAAGCCTCGGGGCAGCCACCCATGCCAAAGCTCGTGAGTCAGAAAAACGGTTATATGTTTGATCGACTGCTTATGTTTGATTATGACTCTTACAGACAAAAGAATGACCCCGTTAGAAAGGCAAGGCGTAATAATATCAACACACAACAATGCAACAGAAATAGCAACAACGCCGGGTCACATAATTGCCTCAAACTGTTCGTCGTTAACATCATAGCATACTCCATAGCGCTTTGGAAAATCACCCATTGCTTTCTGGTATATGAAGAATGGTATAGCACGAATTTCTTGCTCAATTACTGTTTTCAGCATGTTGATGTCTCGTGATTTTCGAGCGTAGACTTTCTTTTTCAAAGGGCCCGACAACCAATAATAGCAGTCTGTGAGATCGGGAGAGTGAGGTGACCATTCTGTCGGCCCTCTTCTTCCCACCCATCTGTTTGGTAATTCGCGATTCAAATTTTCTCTCGCCATAATTGCGTAATGAGGAGGTGAACCATCCTGCTGGATTACGCAATGTTGGTGCTGAACACTTTGCATTACTGGCACCACAACTTCATTGAGGACTTCACAGTACCATTAACTGTCTCTCCCAAAATTCGCATTACTAGCAAGCCTTCCGATGCAATCATTGCCCAACCTGTCGCTGATCCGCATTTCATACGCTTCTCCGCAATAATTTTAGGATTTTCCCTTGCATAATAATGACAGTTTTGTCGATTAACATTCCCATTCACCTGGTACACAGCTTCGTCTGAAAAATGTAATCAATTTTACAAAGATTTGTCAATTTCACATTCCGTTAAAACACATTCACACTGTTGCTGCCGCTGTTAAGATCATCTTCACGCAGTTCATGAGCACGAGTTGTCTTGAAAGTTCTGTACTCCTCACGTCCAAAAACGAAAGACACACTGGACTGACTGATGTCAAGTTCACGTGCACCTTGTCGTGTTGGTTTCCGCGGGGCCGCTATTTCCGAATGCTTCCACGATCCTTTCTGTTGCTGCTGCTGACAGGTTTTCTAAGAGGATTTCCCTACTGAATCTTTACCGTTGTCGACAGTAGTTGCATCCGCTTTCCACGGTAGCAATGTTATGCTAAAATCACGCCTCACGGTCATTCTGAAAAGCCCACGCAGTTGCGGTAATTTGCTGCTGCGTATTGAGCGCCATTTTGGTTAACAATGTAGGTAATTGTTGCAATGTTGTGTATCGATAGTAAGGAGCCTTGACTCTTCCACCTGCAAGTGTTATAATCAAACATACACAATCGATCAAACATACAGCCGCATTTCTGACTCATCCTGTATAATATGCATATTTCCAGGCCAAACAGAATGAGGATATTTAGAGACTGGCTGTTGAAAGCATCATTAGTATGCTACGTCCCATGAAAACTCTTATGAAATCCAGGGAATGTGAAGCGAAGTATTGAATACTTCTATCTGTTGGACGATATATATGTTATAACTCTGCATTGCCAGTGATAGTCAAGTTCTGTTAAAAATTCATTGAGTTTTATTCAATTCAGAAAAAGAGCAACATTCCTAATTCTGTAGCACTGTCGTCTATGTTTACCGCCCTGTTGGGAGTCTAGAGTTGGTAAATTCATCGATACTCAAGTAGTGTCCTCCCTTCCACCCTCAGGGAAAGTCTACAAAGCACTGTAGGGGGCCTGCAGTTACGGAAGACACGATTTAATTACTGCACCAAGATCTGGTCTTACCACAGTCTAACTCTCCAAGTAATTTAGTTCCTAAGACCTGATGATGTGGGGACAATTATCGTTCCGTCTGGGAGGACCTATTGAAGGGTGCAACTCCGGCGTTAATAAGGGAGGATACAGTTGAGCAGCTCGCAGTTCCACAGCCTGGATTGTGACATTCATTCCAGTGCTGGTGGAGGTGATTACTGTTTTAAGAGAAAGTATACAGCTGTGTAAACATCTTCTATTAATAATAATCAAATGGAAAACTGGGTGATGGCTGGCACCTTGAATAATGAAGGTATCGGGAAAGAAAGGACAAAGGCTACGAAGGGGGTGAATATGTAAGACTCTCGAGGCCTCGACACCTAATACCGTCGGGGTCTGAAAAGAAAAAAGAGACCTATTAGGTCAACCGTGGTCAGCAACCCAGGCTCCCAAATTCAGATGATCTGCCTCCCACCCTCCACTTCCAGTCGCCTCGTAAGACCGGAAGGGAATGCCGTGGATATACTGTACCGCCCCGCCAGCTACACGGGAAACAACAAATGCGTATCTAAACAGGTTTGTCCTCGTACACGAAGAAGTCTAGAATCATGGACATGTTTCTGGGCTTGTACACATCAGCCACTAAAGTGTTACTCGTTTCCAAATATCTCACTCGTGACGTAAAACATCACTATCTGTGGCAGCTGTGTAATTATTTCATACTATCACGTACTTCCCGTACTGCAGTTACTGTTCGCACTGTCTTATTAGAATTCCTCTATGATCGGTTGAACTCCGCTTCACAGTAATGTAAACAGGGATAGTCGGAGAGATTATGAATCAAAGAACACCAAACTTAACCTTGTTGAATTGTTTCAAATACAGTAGAGACAATACGCGACACTTACGGATTTAGCCTTGTTAAAATGGGAGACAATCCGACGGTGGCGCTCCTACTGACTTGACCTGAAAAGTCGCGCTAAATTCAAATATCAATGAAAATGCATATACGAAAATGGATAAATGAATTACGTCTAGAAAGAAAGTATTATTGAGATATTAACTTCGAGCAATTCTGGCTAAATGAATGAAGGATTATTTTAAAATGAAATGTCGTATGGCTTTTAGTGCCGGGATATCCCAGGACGGGTTCGGCTCGCCAGGTGCAGGTCTTTCTATTTGACTCCCGTAGGCGACCTGCGCGTCGTGATGAGGATGAAATGATGATGAAGACAACACATATACCCAACCTCCGTGCCATTGGAATTAACCAATGAAGGTTAAAATCCCAGACCCGGACGGGGACCGTTCAGTCAACGAGTATTATTTAAAAAGTTATTATTTAAAGACTGAAATTAGACATATAAACAAGATGTGAAATGGACTGTTGAGAAATGGCTTGATCTTTCATTTATGCATTACTTTTTTTTTTTTGCTTTAGCATTCCTGCCTGAACTTTTACGGTTAGATTTGTCTTTTTTCTCATTTAAAAACATTGTATCATCACATTAAAACACTTGTCAATAAAAATACCGGCACATCCCTTACACACATGATGCAATGAATTAACATTTAATAGCTGGACAATTTTCCTCTTAACATGAAGCCTACTAACAGAAAGAAAATCTATAAAATTCCAGCTTTAATCTGAGAAGAGGGATAAAAGAAAGAAAAGTATGGAAATGTTGTCGATAGTGATGCTTTCAGGAATATTTACGTACAGTTAGAGTAAAAATTTAACATACCCTTGGCTGTATAGTCGAGGATTTCTAAAGTCGCTGGCCTGGAAATGATCTGAACAGATCTTATAATTCTTATATATGCGTAACGTCCCTTCTTTCTTGTACACTTTATCCAAATCACTTCTGTGACATTTCAAAACCCACCGATCACACCTACAACAACACATCGGTATTGAAGGTTAACTGCTGCACTATACAATAAAATATGCGTATTATATTTTAAGCCAGTTAAAATATGGGTCGAGCAGGTCAGAAGATTATGAAGTACTATAAAAATCTCTTTGTCACTGGGAGAATATATATGCAAACACAGTATTACTTACATTTTATTGTCACGAGGGAAACGGAAGAAAGACCGCGCATTCTTCTCTACTTCATAGTTACTGCAGCCAAACACAGCACATACCTTTCCCCTCATGTTGAGAGGAGATATCATGGAATAACGCACGCTACTATTTAATTATGTCAACTCACTGAAAACGCATAAATAACACCAAAAACTTCACACAAAAATACACGTGCTCTTATGAGAAAATCACTACTGTTCAGGTCCACCCGCTAGAGAGAGCTCTAATAGCTGTCCCTCGATATCTCGCTGAGTGTCGCGTATTGTCTCTACTGTATTTGATCGTTTCTCCGTCTGATTGTAGCACTGTCGATCCATAACAATCTACAACAAAAATGGCGTCTCTGCATGCCCAGGTTAAGTAATCTGTCGCCAACACAAAATTGACTAAGTTTAAAATTTTATTTTATCATCGTCTTGTTTTCTATGTTAAATTCTACAACATGCAAAAATTGTGTAACTTATTGACTAAATGGAAATGCTTATCATCCACTTCCTGCAGTTAATATTTACATGTTGTTTTTTGAGTCATCATTCCACAGACTGGTTTGATGCAGCTCTCCATGCCACCCCACCTGTGCTAACCTTTTTATTCCTACGTAACTACTGCATCCTACATTTGCTCTAATCTGCTTGTCATATTCACACCTTGATCTACCCCTACCGTTCTTACCACCTACACTTCCTTCAAAAACCAACTGAACAAGTCCTGGGTGTCTTAAGATATGTCCTATCATTCTATCTCTTCTTCTCGTCAAATTTAACCAAATCGATCTCCTCTCGCCAATACTATTCAGTAACTCCTCATTTGTGATTCGATCTATCCATCTCACCTTCAGCATTCTTCTGTAACACCACATTTCAAAAGCTTCTATTCTCTTTCTTTCTGAGCTAGTTATCGTCCATGTTTCACTTGCATACAATGCCGCGCTCCACACGAGAGTCTTCAAAAACATCTTTCTAATTCCGATATCAATGTTTGAAGTGAGCGAATTTCTTTTCTTAAGAATGCTCTTCCTTGCTTGTGCTAGTCTGCATTTTATGTCCTCCTTACTTCTGCCATCGTTAGTTATTTTACTACCCAAGTAACAATATTCATCTACTTCCTTTAAGACTTCATTTCCTAATTTAATATTTCCTGCATCACCTGCCTTCGTTCGACTGCATTACATTACTTTTGTTTTGGACTTACTTATTTTCATCTTGTACTCCTTACCCAAGACTTCGTCCACACTATTCAGCAGCTTCCCTAGATATTCTGCAGTCTCAGATAAAATAACAATATCATCGGCAAATCTCAAGGTTTTGATTTCCTCTCCTTGGATTGTGATTCCCTTTCCAAATTCCTCCTTGATTTCCTTTACTGCCTGTTCTGTGTAAACATTGAAAAGGAGAGGTGATAAAACTGCAGCCTTGCCTCACTCCTTTCTGGATTGGTGCTTCTTTTTCAAATCCCTCGATTCTTATCACTGCGGACTAATTTTTATACAGATTGTAGATAATTCTTCTTTCTCGGTCTCTGATCCCAATCACCTTCAGAATCTTAAATACCTTGGTCAAATCAACATTATCAAATGCTCTTTCTAGATCTACGAATGCCATGTTCGTGGGCTTGTCCTTCTTGATTCGATACTCTAAGGTCAGACGTAAAGTGAGGATTGCTTCACGTGTTCCTAAATTTTTTCAGGAGCCAAATTGATCGTCTCCCAACTCAGCTTCAACTTGTTTTTCCAATCTTCTGTAAACAATACGTGTTAATATTTTGCAGGCATGAGATACTAACCTAATGGTGCGTTTCACACTTGTCAGCACCGGCGTTCTTGGGATTAGGTAAAACAACATTCTGCCGAAAATGGGATGGGACTTCTCCTGTCTCATACATCTTACACACTAAATGGAATAACCTTGACATGCTGGTATCTCCTAAGGCAGTCAGTAATTCAGAGGGAATGTCATCAATTCCAGGTGCCTTGTTCCTATTTAGGTCACTCACAGCTCTGTCAAACTCTGACCTCAAAATTGGGTCTCCCATTTCCTCAGCATCAACAGCCTCTTCTTGTTCCAGAACCAAATTATCTACATCTTCACCTTGATACAACTGTTGGATATGTTCCTGCCACCTTTCTGCTTTGTCTTCTTTCCCTAGAAGTGGCTTTCCATCTGAGCTCTTAATATTCATACACTTAGATTTCCTTTCTCCAAAGGTTTCCTTGATTTTCCTGTATGCAGCATCTATCTTTCCTAGGACCATACAACCTTCGACATCCTTGCACTTCAACTTCAGCAAGTCTTCCTTAGCTACCTTACACTTTCTATCCACTTCATTCTTTAAGAGCCTGTATTCTTTTCTGCCCTCTTCATTTCTAGCATTCTTGTGTTTTCGTCGTTCATCAATCAGGTTCTAGTATCTCCTGAGTTATCCACTGATTCTTAGTTGATCTGTTCTTCCTTCCTAATATATTTTTTCACCAGCCCTGCTTCATTTTTCATGAATATCCACTCTTCTTCTATTGTGTTTCCTTCAGCCTTTTCATTTAGTCCTTTTGCAGCATGTTCATTGAAACAATCCCTCACATTCTTTTCTCTCAACTTCTCTAAATCCCATCTTTTTGCATTCTTTCCTTTCTTCAATTTCTCCAGCTTCAGATGGTATATGATCAACAAGTTGTAGTCAGAGTCCACGTCTGGTCCTGGGAAAGTTTTGCAATCCAACACCTGGTTTCTGAATCTCTGCCTATTTATAATGAAGTCTATTTGATAGCTTCCAGTGTCTCCAAGTCTCGTCCACGTATAAAGCCGTCGTTTGTGGTGTTTGAACCAAGTATTGGCAAGGACTAAATTATGATCAGTGCAGAATTCAACCGACCGACTTCCTCTTTCGTTCCTTTGTCCCAATCCGAATTCTCCTACTGTATTACCTTCTCTTCCTTGGCCTACCACTGCCTTCCAGTCTCTCATCACAATTAGATTCTCATTACCTTTTACATATTGTAATCAATTTTCTATCTCTTCATATGTTCTTTCGATTTTCTCATCATTCGCTGAGCTAGTAGGCATGTAGACCTGCACTATTGTGGTGGGCATTGGTTTGGTGTCTTATCTTGACGACAATAATTCTTTCACTATGCTGGTCGTATTAGCTTACCCGCTGCCTTATTTTCTTATTCATTATTAAACCAACTCCTGCATTTCCACAGTTTGATTTTGTGTTGATAATTCGGTAGTCGTCTGACCAAAAATTCTGTTCTTCCTGCCAACGTACTTCACTGATACCAACTACATCTAACTTTAGTCTGTCCATCTCCGTTTTCATATTCTCTAATCTACCACAACGATTCAAACTTCTAACATTCCACGCTCCGACTCGCAGTATGTCAGTATACATTTTCCTTATGATCGCCCCCTCTCGTGTAGTTCCCACCCGGAGATCCGAATGGGGGACTAGTTTACCTCCGGAATATTTTACCTGGGAGGAAGCCATCATCGGTACATAATTCATACAGAGAGAGCTGCATGTCCTCGGGAGTTATTTACGGCTGTAGTTTCCCGTTGCTTTCAGCCGTGTAGCAGTATCAACACAGCTAAGCCATGTTGAGTATTATTACAAGGCCATATCAGTCAATCATCCAGACTACCGCCCTTGCAACTTCCGAAAGGCTTCCTTAGTCTGGTCTCTCAACAGATACCCATCCGATACGGTTGCACCTGTGGCTCGGCTATCTTCTTCATTGGGACACGCAAGCCTCCCCACCACGGCAAGGTCACATGGTTCGCAGGGGAGGAATATTTACATGAAGAAAGTAAATTATCTTAGATATGTGCTCTCTATATACTAAAAGAGTTTACTAAAAACAGCTTTGGCAAATCCATCCGTCCGTCTACTGGACCGATTTACTTCAATTTTTTTAATTTTCTCCTTAATTACCTGCCAGTAAATCATGAGACATTGATAGGTCTCTAAGTTCAGACAACTTGGAGTAATCATAAAATAAAATCATTAAATGATCACTCCAATAATTGCAGGCGAAGGCTTACCCTAACCCGCATTACATTCTGTACTCAGCAGGTTGCTAAGCGATGAACATTTGCATTAATATTCTGACATAATATGTAATTTTCATCCTTAGTAATGTCATTGCATGCAGCCATGTTTGATTGCTATCTGTCAAGCCAGAGAGTATACAGTTCCTCTGATTACGGAAGAATACTATTATCTGCTATATACTCTTTGATTCTCTAACCTTTCTCAGCTTTACAATATATTCCACAAAGGGCAAAGCGTTCCTTATAAATTACATGCTGCAAAGAGAAAAAAGTCTACGTGCAAACAGACCCCATTATGACATTCGCCTCACACATTATTTGGGAACACTTACCGAAGAATAACCTACCTATGCTAGAAAGGACGTAAGTATCTTAAAAATATTCTCTGCCTGACTAAAGACGCTTCTTCGAGGCTAACCTACGAGGTGACAAGACAACCGTACTCTATAGAAGTACTGCGGTTAAATATACCATTGCCTTCTACGACACATTACTAAGCTTCACATCAACTACTGCAGGATAAGAAAATCAAATATAAGGATAGGTTTTTACCAAACAGACGGCAAGATGACATCAGAATTTTGACTACAGACTGCGGCAAACCATAACCAGTGTTGCCAATTTGGCGGATTTTCCGCTAAATTTGGCGGAATTAGAAGACTGTCGGCGGAGAAATATATCATTTAGCGGACAGCGGATTTATTGGCGGAATTCTAGATTTATTATAGCGGAATTTAGTGTTTTATCCATTTTACGTTTAAAAAAAATTGTACTCCAGTCTGTCTCCGAGCTATTCCGTATTTCTTGTCAGGAGCTAGCAGTCACATGAGGAAAACATGTTATATGGATTTGATGTTATGAGATCGTGGTATCATAAATTTGTAATGCGTGGGGAAAGGTTACTTATCTCTTAGTTGACGAATGATGACAGATAATGAAACTGAGAGAGAGTAGCATTTATATTTATGCTATCAAAGAAGACCGTTAAAGAACTGACCTATTCTGTGCGTAGCCCTTGAGGTAGGGGATTCACCTAGTTTGCACCCGGTAGTAAAACGCCAACAAGTTTTAGCTCGGCGCCTCGCAGGCAGGGGGTTAATCCCAGCGAAAATTACAGATCAGGTGAGTGCAGACATTTACTTCATTCTTCTTCTTCTTCTTCTTCTTCTTATTATTATTATTATTTCCGGCTCCATGGCTAAATGGTTAGCGTGCTGGCCTTTGGTCACAGGGGTTCCGGGTTCGATTCCCGGCAGGGTCTGGAATTTTAACCATCGTTGGTTAATTTCGCTGGCACGGGTTCTGGGTGTATGTGTCGTCTTCATCATTTCATCTTTATCACGAAGCGCAGGTCGCCTACGGGAGTCAATTCAAAAGACCTGCACCTGGCAAGCCGAACATGTCCTCCCGGCACTAAAAGCCATACGTCATATTATTATTATTATTATTATTATTATTATTATTATTATTATTATTATTATTATTATTGTTTATTTTTATTGCTCATTATTTGAGATCGGATTTCTTGGCGGAATTTTAGCGGATTTTTAGTAGCACTTAGCGGATCTTGAAAATATAAGTTGGCAACACTGACCATAACGTGCTTCTTATGAAATATTCATAAAAACATTGAAGTGGGCAGGCAAAACCATACGACTACAATAGGCATTTCAAGACGAGTTTTCTGAGCTATTTATAACGAATACTGCGGAGCAGGACGGGCCCCGCAGTAGATTGTACTGTTATATGTTAGTAATGTTTGCAACACCTTCTTTTGAACAGCTAAGGTAAGGGTGTTTTCTGCCCGAAGGCAGGTCTGGACCTCCGCAGAGGTGTGCCTGTGCCGGAGTTTACGTAAGGTAGGGTGGCCAGTTCTCTTCCGCTCTTCCATTCCCTTACCCCCCCCCCCCCCAGCAGCGCGTGGCAACCCATCCAAATATTGACCAAGCCCAATGTTGCTTAACTTCGGAGATCTCAAGGGATTCGGTGTGTCAACACGGCTACGGTCATTGGCTTGAACAATGTCTCTATTTTCAGCCGACAGGGAATTCCATAGTCGTGAGGATGAATAAATCACGGCAACTACCGCGGTGTTATTCAGAAATTCTTTGAATCGTTTCGGAAGAGATTCGGATTATCTCATACGTGACGGGAAAACCTAGATAAGTCAGTTTTTAAGTTTTTAAATTTTTGCAGTAGCCTACTAAGGTCAATGCTCTCTATCCTTTGACACTAACAAGATAAGTCATTACGTCGTAATATTGAATAAATAACCAAATTCTACTTCCAAGTCATTTAAGAATACAAAACAGTCGCCGGTAAGAACCAGATAAGTTGAGTTATCTTGTTAATATTCCGAATATTGTTCGTAACAGTGGCTTCAACCAGATAAAACAGTTTGTCTTATGTGTAATAAATACATTTTCTGTGGTTATTGTTGACTTGGACATAATTAATTAATTATTGGTAGTCAATTTACACAACTGCTTTTGTTATAAGAGGAGCAGGTGAAGCTGTATCTGACCCTGTAATAATTAGGAGGGGAATTCCTCAAGGCAGTATTATTAGATCTTTATGTTTTATATATGTCTATATATATAAAATAAGAGTTTTGTCTGTACATTGCTCAGAATTTGAAAAGAATGGTATTTCTGTATCGGTCATGTCCATAGTAACAAGGAAATGCACTTTTTACTTTTCCGTAATTTCTGTCTGTCTGTCTGTCTGTCTGTCTGTCTGTCTGTCTGTCTGTCTGTCTGTCTGTCTGTCTGTATGTATGTATGTATGTACACGCATCACGAGAAAAAGATAATTTAATGAAAATCGGTATGTAAAGTCGGGTGATGAACCACTACAATCTAGGCTATAAATTATTTTATTCACTCTGAGTGAAATGGTAGTTTAGGGGAAGGACGAAAATGTAATTCTCAAATAAGTTATTTATGTTATTAGTGGTCGTATCGATAAATACTACATAACTAACATAACTTTGGTTATGTCGTAAGTTAGTTGTAGTAATGTAACAAGTTATTAAATTTCCGATCACTTATGTCTTATACATTGTTACCGTACCGCATATAATCACAGAGATATTCATGAATTTGGATTTTTGTTGCCAAGTTCATATCAGCGCCGAGTCACGAGAAAGTGGGTCAACAGAATTTAGTGAAAATAGGTATGTAAAGTCTGAGGATAAGGAACTACAGTCTATGATATAAATAATTTTGTAAGACACCCTAAAATCACAGAGTCGAAAGAAAACGAATGTGAAGGCCTGCAATGTAGAAAGCTCATAAACTTTATCAACAATAACACTGCATTGATCATTGTTTGTTGTGATGTGTTTTTTGTCTTCCTTTTCAACTCATCCCCGATAGATAGGATTACTGCAGTGTACCGAGTTTTTTAAAAATTTGCTTTACGTCGCACCGACACATGTAGGTCTTATGGCGACGATGGGATAGGAAAGGAATAGGGGTGTGAAGGAAGCGTCCTAGGCTTTAATTAAGGTACAGTCTGGTATGACTGGTGTGCAAATGGGAAACCACGGAATACCATCTTCAGGGATGCCGGCAGTGGGGTTCGAATCCACTATCTCCCGGATGCAAGCTCACAGCTGCACGCCTCTAACCACACGGCCAACTCGCCTGGTCGTACCGAGTGTAACAGCCTGCCTGTATATTGGCGGGAAGTAGCTGGGGAGTTAGATAACTTTCTTCTTTAGCATGCCATTCCTCTTGTTCATACATTTTCTGATACTACTGGTACGTAACACACTGGTTCATCATAGTATTCGAGCTATTCAATCCCTACTCTGAGGCACTGATCGGAATGAGTAGTGTGCATATTTAACGGAATAATGACAAAGGATTGTTCACGGTAGTCTGCGACCTGGTTATTCCAGCTCTGGAACTTTGGACCGTTAGATCGGCACCGTAGTACTGTTCGTTGAAAGTGAGAAAGAGTGCGGTTTTTCTTTTGATCGAGTATTTTATATGATAACATTGCTTTCAATCGCTACATTCCTACTGACGTTTTTGTAATGACCTATGTTGAATTCAGTTAGGAAAACCACCAAGTCAGTCTTTCTGAGAATCCCGTAGCGAAGCACGGGTACATCAGTTAGTATATATATAAATGATATGAGTAAAGAAGGGGAATCGTAGATAAGGCTTTTGCGGATGATGTTATTCTGTATAGAGTAATAAATAAGTTACAAGATTGTGAGCAACTGCGAAATGACCTCGATAATGTTACATGGACAGTAGGCAATGGTATGATGATAAACGGGATTAAAACCCAGGTTGTGAGTTTCAAAAATAGGAAAAGTCCTCTCAGTTTTAATTACTATGTTGATGGGGTTAAATTCCTTATGGGAATGGTTGTAAGTATCTACGTGTTAATATGAGGAAAGATCTTCACTGGGGTAATCACATAAATGGGATTGCTAAATAAAGGGTACAGGTCTCTGCATATGGCTATAAGGGTGTTTAGGGGTTGCAGTAAGGATGTAAAGGAGACAGCAGACCATTCTCTGGAAAGCCTCCAAGTAGCGTATGGTTCCAGTGTACGTGACCCTCACCAGGATTACTAGATTCAAGAACTGGACAAAAATCTGCGTGCTTTCCGACAAAAGAGTAGCGTTACGAAAATGTTCGAAAGTTTGGGCCGGGAAGACTTGGGAGAAAGGAGACGAGCTGTTCGACTAAGTGGTACGTTCCGAGCTGTCAATGGAGAGATGGCGTGGAATGCCATTAGTAGACGAATACGTTTGAGTGGTGTCTTTAAAAGTAGGAAAGATCACAATATGAATATAAAGTTCTAATTCAAGAGGACAAATTGGGGTAAATATTATTTTATATAAAGGAGGATTACGGATTGGAATAACTTACCAAGGGAGACGTTCAATACATTTCCAGTGTCTTTGAAACAATTTAACAAAGGGCTAGGAAAACAACAGATAGCGAATCTGCCGCCTTGGCGACTGCGCTGAATGCAGATCAGTAGTGATTGATTGATTGATTGATTGATTGATTGATTGATTGATTGATTGATTGATTGATTGATTGATTGATTGATTGATTGATTGATTGATTGATTGATTGATTGAACTATTAAACTACTAGTTAACAATACGCAAACGTCCCTTACACGCTTTGGTTTTTACTGGTATGCACAAGAAAATAATGCCTTGTTAACGTAGAACAGGTCAGTTGCTGAGATCCATCCGCGGAAGTGAGGGGGTCTTCATCTTCCACAGCTCCAGCCTCGCCTTCTCTGGTGAAAGAGTAAACACCTCAGATGTCCTCAGGAAGCTGTTCCGGGATCTCAGCCGTTGCTGAGGAGGACTGTGTCCATCATGTGTAGTCTCACCGAGTGATGATAGCCACTTAATGTCTCTACGCTAACAAAAAAGCCCCACATGAAATGAAGTAATATATTCCTCATCGTTGCGAACGTTTGTACTGTAATTTTCCAGCCCCAAGCGAAAAAAAATAATAGTGATTTCCTTAAGTCTACCGTAACATTTTGTAAAGTAATTCCAATTTGAATAATTACTTCTAAAACAGTAATTGGGTAAAATATTTCTCAAGTAACTGTAATCGAGTCCAATTTCTTTTTTCTTGTACCTTTACCGTCACTGGTCGTACAACACGCTCCTGTAGATTACGAACTTTTCATCGGGTACATGAATGTGTACGTTATGTCGACTCGACACTCGAGAGTACGACATGTAAAGCTGGCCGTGACCGAAGTACTGGTTCTTGACGTAAGGAGGGAATGAATTATAAACCCACTAGATATACATCCTACACAATATTAAAAACGTAGACACACGGAATATAATTATAATACGGTGAAATGGTGTATGGATTTTAATGCTGGGAGTGTCCGAGGACAGGTTCGACTCACCTGGTGCAAGTTTTCTTAGTTGACTCCCGTAGGCGACCTGCGCGTCGTGATGAGACTGAAATGATGATCAAAACGACACATACACCCAGCCTCCGTGCTAGCGAAATTAAGCAATGATGGTTAAAATTCTCAACCCTGCCGGGAATCGAACACGGGATCCCTGTGACCAAAGGCTAGCACGCTAACCATTTAGCCACGGAGTCGGACTATAATACGATGAACGATAATGATAATAAAAATGGCTGAATGAATAAAGTACTGTATACTGTAGATCACAGCAGTTCTCAGTAATATGGATGAGCATGCTTCGCACTCTCAACAATACAACTGTAGCCTCCGAAAGCCTTCAGTAGAATGGCGTGCTCATTACGGTACTGGGCTGGCTGTTAACAAACGCGAATGACGACGAGCACGGCTTCACGTGATCGCTACTTACGCCCGAAATGAGTATCCTATTCCTTAGCGAAGACAGTCAAATCACAACAAAAATCAAAACTGAAATTTGTCGAACTCAGAGTTACGAAGAAAATGCATATGAGGTTTCTTCAGAAAATTTAATTTCAAGGCCACATGGTGCACTTCATTTTTCGATACAACCAATTGTTTACCCGTTATTTTAGTTAATTTAGCGCAAAAATTGTCCAAATTTGGGACATACTCGTGTAAAATACGCCCATATTTCGATACGATGAAATATATCAAAATTATAACTACCCCTTGACTGACTCGAGATTTTAAGCTATTTCCTTACCAAATTTCAGCTCAATCGGACAAATATTTTTCGAGCCTATCCGGAACAAAGAAACAAAAAAAAAAAAACATTCGAACACTATCTCACCTTCATTAAGAGTACAGACAGAGTAATATTGACATAAATATGTCATGGTTGGAGGTCGTACGAACATTTTTGTAACGTCACGCGGCAATATGTATGGCGGAAGTGTTGCTACACAACCGTGCAGACTATGCCTTAAGGCTGGTGGCCTTCTGAAATTAGCAGCCGTTGATGGATGGCCTTGAGCGGGGTAGGCTACGTATTTTTATGATAATTTGATTTTTCAAAAGGAAAAGTAGTTTCTTTCTTTCATGAAATCTGTACCTAATATTGCGGAAGATATTTGTGTTTTTAAGTTTAATTTCGGCTTTTTGCATTGCTGTTCATGAAAGAAAGAGATATTTTATATTAGGCAAGTATTTTGCCCTAGCTGATGTTAAAAGGTGACCGAAACTTCGTAGTCTTGACGCAAATTGTTTCTTAGATACGAACCAACGAAGTGCGGCTTCAAATCAGTAATTGAATTGCGATTCAAGAAACATTTCTTGCTCCATTAACACACGAACATTCGTTAGTGGTCTGGGTGGAGAAAAGAAAGCAATGAATGAAACAACAACGGAGATTGTAGAATGATTAATAAGATAAGCGGTTATTCCCCGAGGACTTGCCCTCGTGTCTTCTTGAAGGGGAGGCTGAGACAAAGGAACATGATTAATGGCAATAATTGTGTTCGTTACCGCGTCTCTCACACTTGACAATTCTTTTTCACTTCCAGATACACAGGGACGGAAATTGCTTTCATTAATTCTCCATCTTCACTCCGAGACATTTCTTTTTCTTCTTCCTTAAGATGTCCTCAATGGAAGGTCTTCTCGTTACTGTCTACTGACTAATTATTTGCTGAAACTTTCGAGTGTTGTTGAAATAGCGACTGAATACGGAGCTCGAGAACAAAACAGTCCTCTCGTTAATCACAGGAATAGTAGATTATTATTATATCAAACATAATCCAACTGTTTCCTTCCTCGAATATTTAAAATTATCTTGGGGAGGAAAATGCACGATATTTAACGTGGTGTGCTGTGCAAGACTTATTGCCAAGATGCTAAGGACTTCCAAGATTGCTTTTTTCAAGTAATGGGCAATAATGGACTTGACTGGAAAGTTAAGCGCCTTATTCTGAATCTATATAAATCTCAAACCACAGAAGTTAATGGTACTATAAGAGAAGCAAAAATTAGAAGAGGAGTGCGACAAGGCTGCCCACTGTCCCGGCGCTCACAAGTAACCGATCGTGACAGATGAGCATTCAAAAGAAAGAGAATAGGCATTTTGCAGTGTCGGATTGCACTTTCATTTGATAAATATCGAAAATTTCTTTAAAAAATTAGTTAAAACTTGTACGAAGTGTGCGATTTGCAAATACTCTTGCTGTAGGAAAATACGCGCCATCATTGTTGTCCACTTCACATTTTGACCGCTGGGACGCCTGTTTAATGTCCTTATAGCATATTGTAGTTATCACTTAGGAAAAATATGATGGCAAAACCAAAACTTACTTTCAGAACATTCGTCGGTATAACAATGTACTTGCATTTGCTTCCCTTCGAGTGGATACCATAAATGTTAAAAAATCAAAGATTACATTAAGTAGTAAGAAAGACTGTCCAATATTGTACTGATTTGCGTATTCCTTACCTCACCAGTAGTTCACCAGGGGGCTACTCAACCTTTATGAACATGCAAGATTTCTTGCATGGGTCCCCTAGTAGTAGTATTGATCCCTTCTGCGGCCGATCGTGACAAATGAGCATTCAAAAGAAAGAGAATAGACATTACCAGTGACGAAATGCACTCCCATTTCATAAATATCGATACTTCCTTTAAAAATGACTAAAAAAAATTGAACAAAATGTGCGATTTGCAAATACTGCTACTGTAGGAAAATACGCGCCATCATTGCTGCTCACGTACCACTTTGGACGCTGGGACGCCTATTTTATACATGCTGTAATTATCAGTTGTCATCTAATCCTTTAAACTATTAAACGTTAATTTTTTACAGGTTTTTCTTCCCTCATTTCGCATGGATTTGACCCTGTAAATCAATACTTTGAGTACTCAAATCGTATAACCGGTGAGTGTTAATGCATTCGAGAAAGTGTGCTTTATGAACACACGAGATTTCTCACACGGGTTCTTTAGTATCTCTTTAAACTAGAAGATCCAGTTGCAGAAATGAAAGCGCATTCTGAAGGGGTGAATTTTTATGGTATTTAAGTGCCAGTATCCACTTCGTGGATGATATTGCTATCTTAGTTAATTCTGAAAAGGATGTAAGTAAGATGCTAAGAACATTCAACAAATCATTAGAAAAAATTAAACTTTTTTCTTACCATTGCCTTTACGTCGCACCTACACAAATAAGTCTTGCGGCGACGATGGGATAGGTTTGGGAAGGAAGCAGCCGTGGCCTTAATTAAGGTACATCCCCAGCATTTGCCTGGTGTGAAAATGGGAAACCACGGAAAACCATCTTCAAGGCTGCTGATAGTGGGGTTCGAACCCATTATCTCCCGGATGCAAGCTCACAACTGCGCGCTCCTAACCGCACAGCCAACTCGTCCGGTCAAATTTAAACTAAAAATAAATTTAAAGGAAACAAAATTCATGATAGTAACAGAATTCTTCTATTTGGGTAGTGTAATTACCTCTGATAACAGGCCCCTTTCAGAAATCAAGAAAATAGTAGTGGTAGAAAAGAAGAGAAACTTATTGCTAAACAACCATCTCAGTTTGGAGACCAGAACATCATTTCTCAAGACCTTTGTTTGGAGTGTGCTACTGTATGGATGCGAAACCTGGACATTAGGGAAACAGGCAGAAACAAAACTTGAGGCTGCAGACATGTAGTTTTGGAGATGAATTATGGAAAGAAGTTGGACGGATAAAACAACACGTGACCTTGTTTTAAAGAACATAAAGCAGGACCGATGTTTATTAAATACGATAAAGAAGAGGAAAACAAAGTTCCTTGGACACGTACTGAGAAATGACTCTCTTCTCCAAACCATCATTGAAGGTGAAGTACTGAGACAGAGACCCAGGGGACAACCAAGGATGTCACACATCAGAAACTGGAGTGTGGTTCATATAGCAGCATGAAGAGGCTGGCACAAGATCGTCAGATGTGGTTACAGCGACAAGGCATTGCCTTTAATAGATGATGATGATGAGTTATACTTATCAATTCTATTTCCAGAATACGAAGACTCTCTTTCCCAGTTAGACGATCTAGGGAAAGAAAGAAAGAAAGAAAGAAAGAAAGAAAGAAAGGATATACACTGACTGATAAAGAAAGGTAAGCACACAGAAGTAGTGGTCCAATATTATCCCATTTCAGTAAACATGCATAGCATTGATGTGTGAGTAGATGACTCGATTTACAATGATCTGTAATGTGTATAACGCACACCAGAGTGCATTCGTTATGGCACCGTCCTGTTGTTGATAAGTTGTTACCAGCCAACAGCTGTGAGTCAGACAGTTAAGCAGGACGTGCAGAGAGGACTGCGTACAGTACGAAGCAGCCGGGTACGAACATGCCGAGTGGATTACTCTTCACTCATCACTCATCATTCAAAGGCGCACATACCGGGTAGGAGACCCTCGCTCTTTCTTCATTAATGAGGAAACGTTTTCCATCCAGTTATGATTGTGCAGCATTCACGAGAAGATAGCGTTGTGTTCTTTAAATGTAATTTTGTTTCGTGAAAATGTTCATATTCCTTTGTATACATAATAGTACTGGGCGAGTTGACCGTGCGTTTAGGAGCGTGCAGCTGTGAGTTTGCATCCGGGAGATAGTGGGTTCGAATCCCACTGTCGGCAGCCCTGAAGATGGTTTTCGGTGGTTTCCCTTTTTCACACCAGGCAAATGCTGGGGCTGTACCTTAATTAAGGCCACGCTCGCTTCCTTCCCATTCCTAGGCCTCTCCTATCCCATCGTCGCCATAAGACCTATCCATGTCGGTGCGACGTAAAGCAAAATAGCATACATAATAGTTCAGTATAGTAGCAGAAGTGATGATGAACTTATGATAGCAAGCAAACTGTACTTGATTTCAACCTCTGACAGAAGATACAGCGCACATCCAATTAATAAGAGTGGGTGAATTCCATCATTTATACCAAGAAGTGAAGAAAGACCCACAGAAATGTCACGATTACTGAAGAATGTCATTTCAGTATACGACTCCTTGGCTGAATGGCCAACGTTGATCCCTTCGGTTCAGTGAATCCCAGGTTCGATTCCCGGCCGTGTCGGAGATTTTAATGGCGACATAAATTCTTCTGGCTCGGGGACTGGTTATTTGCGTTTGTTCCATCACTCTCCTCTTCATACTCAGACAACACACCATACTACAAACTACCACCAAAACACGCAATAGTAATTACATCCCTGCACATACGGTTGACGTCAGGAAAGGCATCCATCCGTAAAACAGGGTCAGTCAACATGTGTGATACGGTTCGCATCCGCGGCCCCACAAGGTGTGGCAAAAGGTGGTAGAAAAAAGAAGAAGAAGAAGAATAATGCAGACATTTCAATATTTGCTGAAAGGAACTGAAGGCAATATGAAATCACGGAAGTACAGCAACTATCATGTCAGTCATATCTGCATTGAAGAACTGGTCATTACAATAACGTAAGCAGTAGTAATATAATATCATTCTCCACTTCACTAAAGAAATCTGTACTTCATCGAAAGATTAAATTTACCGAGTATAAAGATAATATTCAACATGGATATTTTACCTTCAGTGAACGCAGGCCGATAATATTATGAGTAGGCGGCCGTGGCCTTGAGCCAACCAATCACAGAACAGCGCTCAAGAAGCACATCGCTCCAAAATCAAACCGATCTGATTCTTGAGGCAGGAGTGGAGAGAAGAGGGATGAGTGAAGTGCCGGCATGAACGCTACTATTGAAATGCATGGGTTTGTTTTGCATCTCTCAGCTTCCTGTGTGAAGACACAGGAGTGATGAGCACTGAGCGAGGAGTAATCCACTCGGCATGTTCGTACCCTTAGACAGCATTTGACAGAGGTCGCATTGTCGGTCGTATCGTGAAATTGCCAGGCATGTGGGCTATTCAGATGTCACAGTAGCACGATGTTGGACTCAATGGGCACATGAGGGCACCCAATCACGTTGTGAAGGTTCAGGTCGTGTCTCGACGACTCGCATCCGCCGGACTGTGGTTCAACGACCCCATGCATCGGTTGCCATTGATACCACAACACCAACGCGTGCGTTTAGAGTGGTATCTTCTCCGGGAGGCACAGACAGAGGACGACTGGCATCGCATCATGTTCAGTGATGAGTCCTGCTTCTCCTTAACCTTCGATGACCATCGTGTGCGGATTTGGCGACGTCGAGGGGAGAGGGCAGATCCTGTCCATATTGTGGAAAGACACACAGTCGTAATCCTTGGCATCATGGTCTGGGGAGCCATTGGATATGCGTTCAGGTCACCTCTAATAATTTTTCGGCAGAATTTGACGGCACAGCGATACGTCACAGACATTCTGCTTCCGCATGTCCTACCCCTTATTGCACACCACCCTGGCACAGTGTTCCAATAAGATAATGCACGTACACACACGGAACGTGTGTCGGTGGAAGTTTCTAGAGAGCATGTTGAGGTCCTCCCGTGGCCAGCAGGATCCCCGGACCTCTCCGTCATTAAACATGTGTTTGATGACATTGGAAGGGTATCTGCGGTATCTAGAGGGATAGCTGCAACAACGGTGTACGAACTTGCCTCAGGAATTTAGGCCAGGAGAGTATGGGGGTGGGGGTTGGGTTGCAACACCCTACTGACCTGGTGCCAACATTCCATCTGTAACTGCCAACGGTTTTGTCTCTCATCCCATATTGTAATCAGTTCAATACAGGCACATGTAGTAGTTTCATTCACTTTTAATCACTCCTTCTGGGTGTGTAACGCTTTTGTCAGACAGGGTATATACTGCACATGCTGACAATACCCTACTTCCAGAGAACCTACAATGTCAGCAACATACGACAAAGAGGACTGCTTCTGAGTGCTAGTGGGACCATATCCAGAAATGTTTTCCAATGGGGGAAGCGTAGAAGCTGAAGAGAAATCTACAAGGTAAAATTATTACCGCAATTGTAAAATTCTCAGTGGCAATAATACAGAATCATTTGTGTGGGAAGCAACATACATAATTTCCTTCAGACAACATTAACAATGTTCGTATTTTTTAGTTTATTGGTAATTTTGCGAAACCCACCAGTCAATTATTTATAAACAATTTCTGAGCTACTCTGTGCCCTTTGGTAAACACATAATTATGCTAGAATAAATCTATTCCAAGAGCCTCCGTGGCTCAGGCGGCAGCGCGCCGGCCTCTTACGCTGGGTTCCGTGGTTCAAATCACGGTCACTCCAAGTGAGATTTGTGCTGGACAAAGCGGAGGCGAGACAGGTTTTTCTCCGGGTACTCCGGTTTTCCCTGTCGTATTTCACTCCAGCAACGCTCTCCAATATCATTTCATTTCATCTGTCATTCACTAATTATTGCCCCAGAGGAGTGCGACAGGCTTCGGCAGCCGGCACAATTCCTATCCTCGCCGATAGATGGGGGCTTCATTCATTCCATTCCTGACCCGGTTGAATGACTGGAAACAGGCTGGGGATTTTCAAATCTTTTTTCAGTAGATCCGTGCGAAACTTTTGCACGCTCAACGTTTCCGAGACCCTCCCCGCCGCCCATCCAACCTCAAAGTGATTTACTATATTGTTCGGCTGTTGAAATGAAATACTCCGCGAAGTGTATACTCGAAACAGCAAAGAGAGTTTATTAATGCGAATATATTTAAAATTTACACTACCTCTTTGTGTACAATATTTGATGTCAAAATGCAATCATCTTGAACCTTTTGTTTGTCATTTTCATTAATTGATACACAATTTTTGTTAGAATTATTTACTCCTGAAAAGGCTACACATAGTTGTTCAGGAGTAAATACAGGCTTTGGCAGTATAATGCAGCTTTTAGAAGATTTTGTCTTCAATGGTAGCAGTCTTCTGGTCATTTGGAAAGGCATGGATAGGTTCGATGGGGTAAGATTAATTTGAGATATGACAACAGTATTTTTAGTCAGTTAACTGAGCAGTGACAGTGAGGTGCGTGAGGAGTATTCTTGCTCCATTGATTAAAATTTCAACTGAACATGCCAGTAATGTTTTCCTTCACAACAAATGTATGTATTGGGAAGCTTGATGGATTTAAACAATTTGAGAATTCTAGAGGATACAATTTTCCTCTTGAATTCCAACTTTACCTTCATATTGTGATATTTCCTACTCTTAAAGACACCACTCAAACTTATAAGTCTACTAATATCATTCCTTGCCATATCCCCTCTGACAGCTCGGAACATACCACCACTCAGTCGAGCAGCTCGTCTCCTTACATCCAAGTCTTCCCAGCCCAAAGATTGCAACATTTTCATAACGCTACTCATTTGTGGGGAATCACCCACAATGAATCTCTGCAAGTTCTCGAATCAAGTAATCCTGGTGAAGGTCTCATACACTGGAAGCATACCTTAACTGAGGTCTTACCAGAGACTTACATGCCCTCTCCTTTACATCCTTTGTACTCGTTCTATATCTGAGTCTTGAATCTTTAAGCACTGAACAAGTGGCTATGCGGGTAGGGTCACGTAGTTATCAGCTTGCATTCGGGAGATAGTGGGTTCGAACCTCCCTCTGTCGGCAACCCTAAAGATGCTCTTTCGTGGTTTCCAATTTTCACGCCTGGCAAATCAAGTAATCCTGAACCTTAATTAAGTCCACAGTCGCTTTCTTCCCATTCCTAGACCTTTCCTATCCCATCGTCCCCATAAGACCTATCGAAGCAACGTAAAGCAGATTGTACATAATAATAATAATAATAATAATAATAATAATAATAATAATAATAATAATAATAATAATAATACCTTAAACGAAGAGGTTTGTGGGAATTTTTGAGATTGTCATTCATTTTCCCTTTCAGTATTTATTTTCATAGCGCATTCCTGCAACGTTGATACAACCCTTGACAGCATTTCTTGCGAGGTTTGTACTCAAATAATACTAAGTGTAAGAAAGGGCCAAGAGCCCTAAGTTCGCCACTTTATAAATAAACTAGGAGAGGTACCCGTTCTTCGTACGGGTTATCGGGAACTGGCTTACTCATACTATCGGTCTGAGTGACTTCATTAGATATTTATATTACTGATGTACTTACTTAAGTACGTAGAAATTATTTGTCATGTTTGAAATTAACTTCCGCTAGATAGTGCCACAAATTGAATGTATTTGATCCGACGTTTCATGACTATTATAGATATCAAAATAATATTAGATCTATGTTATTGACGAGCAATCTAGATACATTCGTACAAAGTTTTAGATCAAGTGCTGCTGTATTTAGCCGGCCCCGTGGTGTACGGGTAGCGTGCCTGCCTCTTACCCGGAGGCCCTAGGTTCCATTCCCGGCCAGGTCAGGGATTTTTACCTGGATCTGAGGGCTGGTTTGTGGTCCACTCAGCTTACGTGATTAGAATCGAGGAGCTATCTGTTGGTGAGATAGCGGCCCCGGTCTAGAAAGCCAAGAATAACGGCCGAGATGATTGGTCGTGCTGACCACACGACACCTCGTAATCTGCAGGCTTTCTGGCTGAGTAACGGTCGCTTGGTAGGCCAAGGCTCTTCATGGCTGTAGTGCCATGGTGGGCGGGGGAGGGTAATTAGCAGCTGTGTGTATTGTGTGATTGAGCCTTACATAAACCACTTTTCTAATGGCCTTAATCTTGTCAGACAAAATAAATCCATTGTATTGTAATACATTATTTGTGGAAATTAATTTATAGATCGTATACACGTATTCTATGTTACTTTTGAATAATGTACCTATCCATTGGTGAAAGAAATGTATATTGATTTTCGGGAGCTCCGACCCGCGATAGGGCAACATACAGTTGACATTGAGTAAAGCACTTTTTTCATAGGTCAATCCCTGCTAAATTGAAGGTTTATCCCTGGAACTTGTTAATTGTTAAACCAAAAGGTGTTTTCACCGGAAATTGTAGTCGTTTGAATTGATGTCCATAGGGGAGACGATTTCAAGCTTGCTTTAATAATATCTGCACGCGTCCCTCTGTTAAGAACGGGGAGTGTCTGTCGGAAATCTCCAGCAACTACAAAAGTAATGCCACCCATGACGGCAGCGGAGTTTCCGAGATATTTTAAGGTTTTTGTCCACAGCCTCTACATGTGCTCTAAGGCTCATGGTGCATTCATCCCATATAATCAATGATGCGTATTGTAATTTAACAAGAGGCCCATTTATGCGGATTGAACTTGTGGATCGTTGCTCTAGAGATACGGATAGCGGAAGTTTAAAAGTAGAATGAGCAGTTTTTCCATAGCGTAGAGAGTTGCAGAAATTCCTGAAGAAGCAACTGCTATCGCTATCTTCCCGGATTGTCTTATCTTAGCAAGTAGTAAATTTGCGAGAAACGTCTTCCCCATGCCTGCTGGCGCGTCTAAAAGAAATAATTGTCCTTTGTTATTATTCACGCTATCTACTATAGTCTCAAAAGCATGTATTTGATCTGGGGCTAAATTTGGCATATTTTCATTGACAAACGCTGTCAAATAATTATACTGACGTACCATTGTGTGTATAATATTATGCTGTGTAAGAATAGAGGAAGGTAATGCAAAATTACTTAAACTTTTATCATTTAAATCCCATAGATTATTATAGGTAAAGTCAAGTTTTGATTTTGCTGTCTGATTATGTGTCTAATATCTTCACATAAATCATCTATGAAATTATCTCATGATTTCAATTGTTCCGATGGCTGACAAAATAAAAGTATGACTACAAACAATTCTCTCAGTTTTGGTGATCGTTGCGAAAACGAAGCTTCTCTCGGAGTATTTTCCCAGTGGTCATCGTTTTCTAGCAAACCTCTGTCACGACAAGCTGCATGATGCCTCTCTTTGACAACCCCACGCACGTGATGTAGCAATAATCTGAGATACAAATACTCTGATTGAGAAGGATGTGTACCCTAGACTTTTCCTAAAGCGGCATCCTTTTTTATGCCCAGATAACCAACTACACCCTCACCATGCCTCCTTCTTATAAATTTCTTATTGGCCCGTGTATAATATTGCGGGACTTCATGGTATAGAACAGTCTTTGCGAATTCATCTTCATAACAGAGCTCAAAAAACGCCAGCAGTGTCGTATTACATGGGTTTTGAGCAACATTTTTAGCAGTTCCTGCTGTAAAATACACCCTTGCACGACTGTAGGATACCGGTAGTGGATCGGATATTATAATATTCGTCAGACAGCTTGGGATGTACTAATATACTGGCCATTTAAATAGGTTTTCACTTCGCCATTTGGATTTCTTACGCTGAAAGTGGGTAGGTCTGAAACTTTATTGATATATTTACAAATATATTTGATAGCTTGAACGGAGCGACTCCCCATTTATGTAAGCATTAAACGTTCTATATAACATTGGGGAACTAAGGGACAATCCACCTATTACCCATATTGAACCTACTTCCCCTGATATTTAATGTAGCGCTCCGACCTCCATTTTCGGCGTCACAGCGACGGTAAACTGGATACCCATCCTCTCCGGTCTGGGTATCTTTGACGAAACGTCCAGGGTATTTTTTTTGTACAGATACCGTTCTTAATACATGGTGTTGCTAAGTTGTGCTCTACGCGTGGTCCATGCACCACATTTTAAGTTACGATATCGTACAATACCCGATCGTTTTGTTGGTCAGGTAGTTCTTCTTTCTGGACAGAACCGCATATGACAGTGTGGTAAGCCGCGCTTCTGCCACTCCACACTTGCCATGTAACATTTCACTTTGCCGAATATTTGATCATTGGTCAATGATTTTATGAATTTATTCATCTTTAAATGAAATACCCTTGGAAGTATGTCATGACGGTCGAATGACCGTTGACCAGGTAATAGTTCCGCTTTAATTTCAGCCCATTCCGGATTACATTTAAATGTGACAAATAAGTCGCACCCCCCATGTTTCCGAACGTAAGTCATTGCGTCCTGTGTCTTTAATGCAGATAATGTGGAGAACCTGTGAATGAAGATGGCAAGATTACATGCTGACCGATATTTGATGGGTCAACATTCGTGTCTTGATTTAAAACATCTCTGAGATGGATGTAGTCATCAGCCCTCGGTCATTGTTGATTTCGAGACATGGAATTCAATCTTTCTGATATCATTTTAGCCATCATATCGACACAATATTGACTAAATAAGTCTCTGTAATAATGTAACGGATTAAACGAGTTAGCTGTAACCATCAATCTAAATGCATAAAATTGCATACAAGAAATGGTTTTATTACGCGCTGAACCTTACTCAGGGATGATCAAATAGTAACCGTCTTCTCCCGTTACAAACATTATATGATACTGTAATGGATCATAGGAGCGAAGCAATTCAGAGACCCTTTTTAGCTGGTCGTCTTTACCGTGCAGCACTATATTCCTGGGACCTTTTTCTTCATCAACCAATTGAACGGATACCTCATTTACAGTCGGAGCATTATATCTGCCTCGGTGTTCTGTCTGTGGTGTGCTGTCTGAGTGAATAATTAATTAACTTCAAATTATCTGAAGAGTTCAGTTCTGCGTTTTGATTAAAACTTCGTATGTACAGTATATGTTGTGAATATTCAAAGTGGTCTGTAGTTTGCTAATTAAAATCAATGTTTAGCGTTGGGGCTATGTTTGACCGCAACGATAACTTATCTGCATCTGAAATGAAATATGTCTGCAAGTATTCTGGGCTTTGGCTTGATGGTGGTAAAAGGCTACCTATGAGATGACAGGCTTGTCCTTCTATTTTAAAGGTGGGCATACAATTTCCTTCCCGAATTTCTTTCACGCTAAACGAGGTCATTTGAAAGAGGCTATTATACCTACGTATGTATGTCAAAAAACTTCCAGATTGAGTGATTATTTGTCAAGATATATATATATATTTGGTTGGGGTGGCTCATGAATATTGGAGACACCAACTTTTCTAGAACACATACCATTAGGTTCATCGGTCCACTTTTTGGCAGAACACCTAGAGCAGATCTTATTCATGGCTCCGATTTGGACTGAGGTCTGTTGAGCATAATCAATCTGTGGATCGTATCTGAATGCCAATCTATTATTGTGAGGTAAAACTCGATCGTCAACTCTCTGCTGTCTTTCTCTCTGTCGTTGGGAACGCTCAGTGCTCGATTACCTTGCGCGTGTTTGTGTGATTCTAGCCCTCATTTCATCAAGCCGCTGCTAACGCTCGACACTCGACCCTCGTGCGCGTACCTGTGATGTTCTCAGATGTTGTTGAGCAAGACGTTGTGAACTTTCGGCGCTTAATTCTCTGGTACGCGATTGCGACGCGTATTCTCTCTGACTTGCAAGACGATTTTCATTTCCAGATGAAGATTCTGCAATACGACGTATTTGGGCTGCCCTCACCCGGGAAGTATGTTTAAAAAAAGTTGAGACCTTGGCCTTTTAGGCATTTAGTAGTATCTCAACAGGTATAATGATACAAAGCATTGTAAGTGCCCTTAACCACACCACTAAACTGTTTAGATTTCTTAGTATTTTGTTCTGTACTATTAGTTCAAGGCTCCAAGAAAGAATTTATATTGCTGCACTCAAATTACTGTAACTGGAAAAGTATTTAAGATATCGACCTCAAACTTGTAACATCTACTCACTATGTTGCTTAGTAGTCTCTTTAAGGTTACTGCCCGGTTAGTGTTAGCCGTTAATCAAGTATCCAATTCACTGTCACTTGGTACCTATCATAACCGACTGGCATATATTTAGGGCCCTTTCACACGATCCACTGCTTGCCACGCCACTCCACCAGAGGTGTGGTAAAAGGCCGGTAGCGTTCACACGAGACAACCTCCGTCCACTCTCGTCAGCACCAGGCTGCTGTCGACCGGCCTGAAGGGCGACCGGAAGCTGAATCAGATTAGCTCGTTCAGACAGTCAACATATAAATGAGCTACAAGTTCGAAGATTTCGTTTCAAAATGTCGGTTCCATTCATAGATACTGAAAAGTTAATAATAGAAATACAAAATCGGCCTTGTCAGTGGGATTAACGAACGACAGACTATTCAAATAAAATAAAAGGCTTCAAATGTGGAGTGAAGTTTCCCATGAAGTGATTCCACTTTCTGCCGAACTGGACAACTCCAAAGAGAGAGAAGTTGATATCTACAGTAATAGGCTATATGTGTTATATGTTAACAATTTTCGATATTACAATAACATGAGTCATTAAAAAATAATTAATCAAGGCTTTTTAGCAGTCTTCATTTCAAAAGAACTGCTTCCAATTAAATTACATAATAACATTTTCTTATTCGGACCGAACACGATAGCCGCAGTCGCTTATGTGCCGCCATTATCCAGTATTCGGGAGATAGTGGGTTCGAAGCCAACTGTCGGCAGCCCTGAAGATGGTTTTCCGTGGTTTCCCATTTTCAAACCAGGCAAATGCTGGGGCTGTACCTTAATTAAGGCCACGGCCGCTTCCTTCCCACTCCTAGCCCTTTCCTGTCCCATCGTCGCCATAAGACCTATCTGTGTCGGTGCGACGTACAGCAACTTGTAAAAAAAAAAGAAAAAACAATCTCATTCGTGAGAACTACCAGTCTTATTTACAGAAGGTAGGTGTAGGTAGCAAGGCCATACTGGTAGCTCACTAAATCAGTCGTTCAAACGGTCAACATTGTGTGCGTCACAAGTTTGAAGATTTTGTTTCAAAATATCGGCGGAATACATTTTCTCATGTTGGTGTCCTGACGCTGTAAACTTGCTTCAAGGATTGACAACAATTCAAACAAATTCCCACTCATACGAAAGTAATTACGGAACATTTTTAGATCATTGGTACGTTCATCTAGAAGAACGATGAGTTCCTCGTTCTAGGCGATATGAATTCAATGGATGGACCCAATGAACCTTAATACTGTTCTTTCACCTCAACCTTCTTTTCGGAAGAATAAAAATCCCAAGGATAATGTGCGCGTCCATGGACCAGATTCAAACCGAGACGCAAATATGAGGTGGGGAGGAGAAGTTGCCGGTAAGTTGACGGAAGTGGACGGCAAGTGTCTGAGAAGTGGAGTGGAGTGACGTGGCGTGGCGTGGAAGGCAAGTGGACCGTGTGAAAGGAGCCTTAATCCCAAATATCGGTATCCATCAGCAACTGAATGTTGAAATCGGCGCTGGAGCTCCAGGGAACATCTCTACATATTCGATGTTATTTTGTTAAATACATGAAGGTCTGAAGAAAGAAAGATGCAGCGATAGTTTATATTGCACGGCTACACAGCTTGGAACTCATAATCTCATCCATAATTAGTGTTACCGAGTTTTTGTGGTAGTTATACGTGAAAGAAGGTGCGGGGTGGTGAACAGGTCTCAAGCTACTAAAGTAAAATTAATTTAAAATTTAACAAGGTTATATTTTCTTTTCAAAACAAAGAAATAACAAGCATGGCAGGTACAAAGTAGCAAGTCCAAAGGGTAGTTACAATATTTACAGGATTTGGGCTTCGCGCCCTGACTTCACAATGCTAGGGCAATCAGCTCAGTTTTACCCCACACACAAGTTTCAACAGAGGGGCAGAAAACCCCATTCATGCCTAGGAGCCCTTGCTCCAAATTACACTGAAAAGCCTCCACGAGGCATACAATACTCAATTTTCAAAAGAGCCACTCGCTCTCAAATTTAAGCCTCTCCCAGGCCACACCAAACTCCACCTTCAAGCTGTCCTCAACGGACGTAAACACAGGGGTAAAATACCCAATCTACTGAGGTCTATTAAATGAAAAGGAGGTTAATTAAATGACCTCTAAAATAACAATTTGAGAGGAGGCGAACTTGCACTCCTAATACACTTTGATTAAGACCTACTTGGCACTAGGCCGTTAATACAAGGGCTAATCCCATACTAAAGAGGTGACTTAAGAAGAGAACAATTTGTTTTACGTTAACGAAGAATAGGTTGAGAAAAATAAGTTCACCTCAAAACAATATGAGTGGGAGCTCGAGAGGGTTAGCACTCTCTATCCCAGTATGTAGCTTTAAAAGAGAATATATGAAAAGAGTAGTTACATTTAGGAAAAGGTTACATGGTGGAACGCTTCGAACCCGCCCCGAGAGTTAAACTGCTGAGCTAGCAAAGAAAGAAGTTATTAATCGGCCATTACCTTGTTGTTGACCGCTGCCGAGGAAAGAGGCGCTTCCCGCCTCCTGCTATGTACTTTATACACTGAAAGATGGAACAGAAGTGGCCCGGAGACCCTAAAATCAGCAGTTTATATACTCTCGCGGAAGGTTCTAGGCGTTAGGGGAATGAGAACACCCTCCCACGAGGATTTTATTGGTTCATCAATAAACCCCCTACACAATACTAAGAAGAAACACATAATTGGTGGAAAATTAATTTAAGAAATTCGGGATAGGCTAGATTTAAAACAAGGGGAAAGAAGAGGTTAATATTGCCAACTTAACCAATGACTGAAAGAAATTTAGCAAAGAACGAACATTTGAAATAAAAATTTCTCCAACAAAATAGTTCTTTGACTCCGCACTAGGGTGCACTATTGTTGATCTTCAGTAGTGTCCTCTAGAAGAGAAAGTTCACACTTCTTACTTCAAGCAAAACAAAAACACATCAAAAATGACACAGTTCAAAAACTCAAAATTTTCCACGTGGTGACATCTTCTGAGAAGGTAGCGAATTAATAGCGTAGATAAAGTTCAGACTTCCTCCAGTAGAGGAGTTTCAACTGGCGCAAATTTTAAATTAGCGGCGTGGAGGTGTACCGCCCGGTACAGACCTCCCCCCCGCAAAAGTACCTCCAGGGGTGACACATGAAATCTGTTTGAAACAAGGTCCAAGTTATGCTGTGGATATGAAGATTGATTGCAGAAGCATTTATAAGATTTTCTTAATTTGGTTTGATTCAGTTTCAAAATTTTGTTGTTGCAGGTGAAGTAAAGTCTTTATATTTGTAGAAGTTGAATTTCTGAAGATAAACTTTTAATACTTAGAGGTGAAGAAAAATTTTGCAATTGCCACCAAATATTGCTGTTGAATTCCCAAGTGTAGTCATTGCTTATCGTAACTGTCCATGTAGTTGATGTTGATTAAGTTGAATGGCCAGACCGGCCGTTGCAGCTTGCGTCCAAAGGGAGGCCGCTCGGACCCCTCAAGTACCCTGAGATACCGCTCGCCCGCACTATGAGGGGAGCAGAGGTGTTGAAACACGCCGCGCCCGCGGTGAACATATACAGGCTGCGGGCAACTAGCAGGTCGTGCGCCGCGCATCAGCCTTGGCCGGGAGGAGAGCTCCGGCTCGCCGTGCACCTGACGTACTCGCTGGAGAAGAGGGGGCCCATCCTCTGCCCCAGTTGCAGCACGGCGCCGCGCAGCTGCGGGGGCACTGAAACATTAAAGCTAGGCGGCAGAATTGTGTTGGACCATCATCTTTTTGAGGGCACAGGCTTGGTGAAGAGGTTGAGGGGTCAGCGGCGTGCAGATGTCCATTGCATTTAATATAATCAAGCCACAGTGTGTATTGGAGCAGGAGACGGGAGCGTGGTAATGGCCGAGGCAAGGACAGGATGGCAGTTTAACAAATCGGGGGAGGTTTCACACAAATGCTTACATATAAAACAAAATATTATAGAAGGGACAGAATGCCTAGAAATTGAAAACTCAAAAAAATATAACCTTCATATCCCCTTTCACAATAATATGAAGCAAGTTAACACAGAAATTACACCGGTTTCACCTGTGACAGGTGAACCCTAAATATCCTCTCGGTGGCTGGATTGCTTACTAACAACGTAACTGGCGTAAGAAAATCGAGAATGATACAAGGCCCATGAAATCTGGGGGCAAGCTTGCCCGCGGGAACAAAGTTCTTGACCATCACCTGGTCACCTACATTCAAAGTGGTGGGTCTCCGTCCACGATCATACCTTTCCCTAACCTTTTCATGAGATACCTTAAGATTGGCTTTAGCCTTCTTCCAAAGATCTTTAATATTATCCGGATCTATTGTCTCGGGTAGAATGTCACTCAGAGACCAGAGGTTAGAGAGCGGCGAGTTGGGAACAAACTTGAACATCAAAGAAGCTGGAGTAAATTTATGTGATTCATGAACCGCCGAATTCAAAGCAAAAGCTAACCAATGCAGGGACGTGTCCCACCTGGAATGATCTTCATGATGATAGGCAATAAGTGCGGACCTGAGATTACGGTTAACCCGTTCAGCCAGAGATGGTTGAGGGTAATAAGCAGAAGTAGTTACATGAGAGATGGATAAGTCAAAACAGAATTTACGAAAAAGATTTGATGTAAACGCCTTAGCATTATCGGACACAATATATTGGCACGGACCAAAAGAAGCAAAAATAGAATTTAGGCAAGTAATGGTGGACTGAGCGGTAGCCAGCTTAGTCGGAAATAACCAAGAAAATCTGGTAAAAACATCTACGCATACAAAGATGAACTTGTTAGCATTACCCCTTGACTGGGGTAAGGGTCCTACATAATCAATGTACAGGCGTTCCATGTGGCGCGACGCTTGATAGGAAGACAAAAGGCCTACCTTGGTGGACATGGTTGGTTTACTAATCAAACAGGATTTACAAGCCTTTACTAGTTCACGGATTTCACCATCCATACCTTTCCAGATGAACATTTCACGAATCTTTCCACGGGTTTTAAAGATTCCAAGATGCCCTCCTAATGGGGTCTCATGATAATACTTGAAGATCATAGGTACAAGAACAGCTGGAACGACAACTTTCATCATCTTATCATGCCTCGATGGGCAACATAGAACACCATTCCTCAGAACATAAGGGACAACATGTTCCCCAGAAGAAAGGGTTTCCATTATCGGAGCCAGCGTCGGATCTTCATGTTGGTATTTCTCGATATCCCTAAAGAGTATGGGGGCATCAGTTAAGATGGCATTAACATCAGATAGTGTGGACTCGGGAGGTGATGAACGGTCGACCGGTTCATGGATCTCAACGTCGTTTGAAAACATACGGCTGAGTCCATCAGCGACAATATTTTCGGTACCTCTGATATGTCTAACATCAAACTGGAAGGCCGAAATACGGATGGCCCAGCGGGCTATACGACCAGTACGACGCGGCCTACCTAAGACCCAGCTTAATGCTTGATTATCTGTCTCCAGGTCGAATTTAACATGTTCCAGATAGAGACGGAACTTCTCTAAGGCGAATAAGACTGCCAAACCTTCGAGCTCATATATGGAATACTTGGCTTCTTGAGCCGACAATGTCCTAGATGCATAGGCGATGGGTCGCCTCCCTAGTTCAGTCTCTTGAAGAAGGACTGCCGCTACTGCTGACGACGACGCGTCGGTTTGGACGATGAATTTCTTCGAGAAATCAGGCATATCAAGTACAGGGGCATTACAAAGAGCTAATTTAAGGTCTTCGAAAGCGGCTTGTTGAGAAGGTCCCCACTCAAATTTGATGCCTTTCCTACGAAGAAGGTTTAAGGGCGCCGCTCTATTAGCGAAGTTAGGAATAAACTTCCTGAAGAAATTCACCATACCAATGAACCTGGCGATACCTTTAATGTCCTTGGGAGGTTTAAAATCACGGATGGCCTGTGTTCTAGAATGATCGACGGCTACACGATCAGGTGACACAATATGCCCTAGGAAAGACATAGAGGGCTTAGCGAAGGCAACCTTGGACAACTTAACAGTTAACCCAGCTTTACGAAGGCGATCGAGAACTTCTCGCAGATGATCTAGATGCTCTTCAAAAGTCTCTGAAAATACGACGACATCATCCAAGTAGTGATATAAGCACTCAAATTTGATGTCGGAGAAGATCCTATCTAGTAGCCTAGTGAGTACAGCTGCTCCCGTGGGGAGCCCGAAAGGCACGCGGTTGTATTCGTATAAGTTCCAGTCCGTGGCAAACGCTGTAAGATGTTTAGACTCTTCGGCAAGGGGAATTTGATTATAGGCCTGATTCAAGTCCAAGATAGTAAAGAACTTGGCCTTACGAAACCATGGAAAACAAGAATGAAGGTCAGGAAGGGGCACAGATTGCAACACCACCTTCCGATTGAGAGCCCTATAATCAATGACAGGCCTGAAGCCTCCTTGGGGTTTCGGAACTAGAAAAATAGGCGAAGAATACGCCGACTTAGAGGGCCTAATAATACCATCCTTCAACATCTGATCGATAATTTCTTTCAGAGCCTTCATTTTAGGTGGAGATAGCCTATACGGTGGAAAACGGACAGGAATCGAATCCGTGACCTCAATTTTGTATTCAATAAGGTCAGTAACACCAAGAGTATCAGAGAACACCTCTGGGAAGGACTGACACAGCTTACGAATACTATCAGCCTACTCCTCAGGTAGATGTCTAAGGTCTAACAACATCTCATCCTGGGTAGGCGAAATAGAAGAACATGATGCAGAATTACACTTTAATAGAGGGATATTACAATTAGAGGCAAATTTGAACGTGCAAGACCTACTCTGAAGATCGAGCACAAGACCAGTGTGAGAAATAAAGTCCGCTCCCAATATAATGGGGCAAGACAAGAGCTTGGCCACAAACAATTTAACTTTCCATGTGAATTTAAAAATACGAATTTTGACCAATAAGGAACCTAGAATTTCTAATGGGGATGAATTAGCCGAAACATATTGAACAGGAGATGAGACATAGTCAGGTAGTTTACAAACAGATTTCAATTTAGAATACCATTCAGCCGAAATAATCGAACAAACACTGCCTGAATCTAAGAGAGCTGTTATAGGCTCGTTATTTAACTCAATCTTAAGAAAAGGAACAGGTGCGGGGAAATCCGCCGCAATCCTAAGACACTCTTTGGGACCTTCAAAAGATAAATTTGAAAATTGCTCGTTCCCTGAATTTACAACCTGTTTACCAGGGGCTGAGTCTCGGGAAGATGGATTAGTCGACTCAGCCGAAGCCACTAGTCACTTTTTATTATTGGCATAGGTAGAATTTGCACCAGAAGTTGAGCAGGAGGGGGTGCTATTCGAGTTTGGGCAATTCTTGGCGATATGTGAGAAAGCCCCACATTTGAAACAGCCTTGTGCTGAACCAGCTCCATTATTTGCCCTACTAGTTTTGACCAATGGACATTTATTGCGAAGATGGTCAGGCGACCCGCAAGCATAACATTTACGGGGTGTGACTGGTCGGCGAGGTGGAGGCCGAGTATTACTAAACGAAGGAGGGGGTTCTTCTGCCACACGCAAAGAATCGGCGTACCTAACTCCTTCCGCTGAGACGGCCAACGCTTCAAGTTCAGAGAAAGTTTGCGGGCACGCCGCGAAACACAAGTATGACCTATAAGATGGTGAAATGCCTTCTACAATAGCCTGTACAATCTGATCTTCAGGAAAATGAAGGGCAAACACCCTAGTATAAAACTTAATGTCTTGTATGAAATCAGCCAAGTTCTCATCCAATCGCTGTACACGATAATAGTACTTCTGAATCAGAGAAGACCTCGCGCGGGCGGGAATAAAATTTGCAAGCAAGTGTGCATGAAAATCTTCAATAGATGACTGTTCGGCTATGGCTCTTACTATTTTGTCAGAAAGAATACCAATTGCATAAGGATAGATGATTTGCAAAATTTGACATGGAGAAAGAGAAAACACAAGGGCATGATCTTGAAATTCAACAAGAAATCTTAAAAATGAAATTACTTCACTGGTGGTATTAACCGAAAACTTAGAGATACCTCTGAGCAACATTGCCAATGGATGAGGCAAGCTGCTAAACCCGGGTGACATAGTAGGTAAAGGTTTCAATGGCAAGGTAGTTAATTCAGAACGGATGTTACTCAACGATGCACGGCGTTCAGACTCGTTGTCCAATGGGGCAGAGATAGTTTGGGCAGCGATGGTTTTCCTATTTACTTCTCCCTTAGGAGGTTCTTCCTCACTACCTACATTCACTATGGTGGGTTGATCAGATTTGGGAGGAACTTCCCCAGTTAACAATTGAGTGACCTTGCTAGATAATTCAGAAATATTTTCCAGGAGCGTACTAGCTTCCTTCCTCTGAACGTCATTCAGTTTTAGAGACAACAGATCGTTAACTCTACTTGAGAAGTGATATAGCCTGGCTTGCACACGCTTAATTTGATTAGGAGAAGGATCATTTTCATAAAAAAAACTAACTACAGATGCTAGCCCAGTAATATTCTCGACGATCGTGGAAAGAGAGTCGTCAACTTCTTTCTCTCCCAGTGTGGGGATAGAAATGGGCAAATCAAGGGAATCTCTAAGCTTATTTGTGTCTACTGCAACCGTGCCTCCAGATTGCACATTTCTAATAGTCAATTCGTAAATCAACTCCTCCTTGCGCAAATAGTTAAGATGGAGAACATCGCGAGGGCCGGGCATGATGACAGAACAATTTTGAAAAACTCAAAAATTCCAGCAACTGAGAAAATGGTTAGGGTTCGGAACAAACAATGTTTAGCCGTCAAAAGGGGCTAAATTGAGACCCATTCAACCACGCTCTGCTACCACTTGTTACCGAGTTTTTGTGGTAGTTATACGTGAAAGAAGGTGCGGGGTGGTGAACAGGTCTCAAGCTACTAAAGTAAAATTAATTTAAAATTTAACAAGGTTATATTTTCTTTTCAAAACAAAGAAATAACAAGCATGGCAGGTACAAAGTAGCAAGTCCAAAGGGTAGTTACAATATTTACAGGATTTGGGCTTCGCGCCCTGACTTCACAATGCTAGGGCAATCAGCTCAGTTTTACCCCACACACAAGTTTCAACAGAGGGGCAGAAAACCCCATTCATGCCTAGGAGCCCTTGCTCCAAATTACACTGAAAAGCCTCCACGAGGCATACAATACTCAATTTTCAAAAGAGCCACTCGCTCTCAAATTTAAGCCTCTCCCAGGCCACACCAAACTCCACCTTCAAGCTGTCCTCAACGGACGTAAACACAGGGGTAAAATACCCAATCTACTGAGGTCTATTAAATGAAAAGGAGGTTAATTAAATGACCTCTAAAATAACAATTTGAGAGGAGGCGAACTTGCACTCCTAATACACTTTGATTAAGACCTACTTGGCACTAGGCCGTTAATACAAGGGCTAATCCCATACTAAAGAGGTGACTTAAGAAGAGAACAATTTGTTTTACGTTAACGAAGAATAGGTTGAGAAAAATAAGTTCACCTCAAAACAATATGAGTGGGAGCTCGAGAGGGTTAGCACTCTCTATCCCAGTATGTAGCTTTAAAAGAGAATATATGAAAAGAGTAGTTACATTTAGGAAAAGGTTACATGGTGGAACGCTTCGAACCCGCCCCGAGAGTTAAACTGCTGAGCTAGCAAAGAAAGAAGTTATTAATCGGCCATTACCTTGTTGTTGACCGCTGCCGAGGAAAGAGGCGCTTCCCGCCTCCTGCTATGTACTTTATACACTGAAAGATGGAACAGAAGTGGCCCGGAGACCCTAAAATCAGCAGTTTATATACTCTCGCGGAAGGTTCTAGGCGTTAGGGGAATGAGAACACCCTCCCACGAGGATTTTATTGGTTCATCAATAAACCCCCTACACAATACTAAGAAGAAACACATAATTGGTGGAAAATTAATTTAAGAAATTCGGGATAGGCCATAAGACCTATCTGTGTCGGTGCGACGTAAAGCCCCTAGCAAAAAAAAAAAAAAAAAATTTAAAACAAGGGGAAAGAAGGGGTTAATATTGCCAACTTAACCAATGACTGAAAGAAATTTAGCAAAGAACGAATATTTGAAATAAAAATTTCTCCAACAAAATAGTTCTTTGATTCCGCACTAGGGTGCACTATTGTTGATCTTCAGTAGTGTCCTCTAGAAGAGAAAGTTCACACTTCTTACTTCAAGCAAAACAAAAACACATCAAAAATGACACAGTTCAAAAACTCAAAATTTTCCACGTGGTGACATCTTCTGAGAAGGTAGCGAATTAATAGCGTAGATAAAGTTCAGACTTCCTCCAGTAGAGGAGTTTCAACTGGCGCAAATTTTAAATTAGCGGCGTGGAGGTGTACCGCCCGGTACAATTAGTATGAGTGATCAAGGAAATACGCGGTGCACAAAACCGAGAATTCTCGCAGCCCATCACCGACTGTCATCTGAGAAACTATAGTCAATAGCATTCTGCATTCTCCCGTACTAAACTGCGAGACATGTTGACTGTGGCGCACCTGGCGGCCCGACCTTAAACGTCAGGTGGTAAGATTGAAACTACAGAAGTTGCATGTTAAAATTTAAAAATAATGAAATTAAATAATTATGTTTGTGTTGTTCTACTAAGACAATTGAATGTTAATGCTGATAGAAATAATGAAACTTTTGTCCGAATTCTTGGCTGAATGGTCAGCGTTGAGGCCTTCTCTTCAGAAGGTCACGCATTCGATTCCCGGCGGGATCAGAGATTTTAATCGTGTCTATTAATTCTTCTATTTCGGGGGCTGGGTGTTTGTGTTTGTTCCAACAGTTTTTCTTCATATTCAGACAACACACTACACTTCTAACCTGCACAAAAACATGCAATAGAGATTATTAGACCTTGGATTTTTATGTGATAAAATGTTAAATAGGCTGTCAAATAGGTTCCAAAGTATTTTAGGCAGCTTCAATTTTAAGTATTTTAATAGGCGTCAATTTAATTTAATTTCGTGTGGCTATTTCTAGCCGAGTGCAGCCCTTGTAAGGCAGACCCTCCGATGAGGGTGGGCGGCGTCTGCCATGTGTAGGTGACTGCGTGTTATTGTGGTGGAGGATAGTGTTATGTGTGGTGTGTGTGTTGCAGGGATGTTGGGGACAGCACAAACACCCAGCCCCCGAGCCATTGGAATGAACCAATGAAGTTAAAATCCCCGACCCGGCCGGGAATCGAACCCGGGACCCTCTGAACCGAAGGCCAGTACGCTGACCATTCAGCCAACGAGTCGGACATAGGCGTCAATTAAAATGCCATGTTTAGTTTGCTAAATTGATAATAACTCCTTAAGGAGAAATAAGAAATACAAATTTCCCTCACCTCTTTGCCGAAAACGTCACAGAATATAATTTTATCATCCGATGTGAAATGGCGAAACTCGGGTAGCTTTTTAATTGAAGGCGACTTGTAACCTGACATTTTCGGCATAATTCACACCCTAATAATAATAATCGTATGGTCTTAGCTACCGTGTGCAGACATTTCAATTTGACGCCATCTGGCTGTCTGCTCGTCAATTTCGACGTTCTGTTTTACTCTAGGCCCACTAGATGGCAGACCGAGTAAACCGAAACTCTCTTGGGCGTCTATGGCTGAGATTTAATGAATTTTGTCGGGTAAACACCAAATGTGTCACCAGAGATCTTTTACATGCCGACATTTTACGACATGGAGTGTAGAATGGAGTTTTTTCCGCCCTTCAAAAATCCGACTACCTCTGCCGGGTTTGAACCCGCTATCTTGGGATCCGAAGGCCGACACTCTACCGTTGATCCACAGAGGCAGCTAATTCATACACTAAACAAACGGGAATACCGAAATGTTTTCACAGAATGAAATGGAGTTTTTCAGTGGATACTGTCCCCAGACTCGTGACATACTACGGAAGTGCTCGCTGCGGGAGGTTCTTAAGGCTTTCCCGGGTGTGTGGTTTACAACTTACCGATTTTAAGTTTTCTTTTAAGATACTGAAAACGAATCAGCAAGTTTTGTATTTTCTCTGAATATATTAAAAGCCTATTAACCGAATTAGGGATAAAAATAGGAATTATAGGAATATAGGTTCTAACGTCAATTCAGGCATTTTTAGGCACTATAGTACCACCGTTTCTAACATTATAAACACATGAAACGTTTAAATACAACATATTTCAAGAACAAAATAGGCCTTTCCCTAAACTCCGACGTCTAGTGATTACATCCCTCCATGTAGGGTTGGCGTGAGGAAGGGAATTCGGCCGTAAAATAGGGCCAAATCCTCATGTTCGACACAGCTCGCACCCGCGACCCTACATATCTGGGAAAAGCGGTAGAAAAAGAAGTATTTTTGTTTTATGTATTTTATTTTAATTTCTTCATATAATTAATCTAAGGTAACAATACTTGATCCCTTTGCTGGCAGGACCTAGTGTTTACAGTGCACTGTGTCTTCTGGTATAGGCTAGAGCAATTTTGTTACTTTCATAGATCTATCTCTGTCTTATCCTTGGCTTTGACAATATGAAAGTGACTGAGGTATGGGCGATGCTAGTAACTCCATTCCTTATGCAGCCAGTCCCTGCTATGAATGGTGTGAAAATGTTGCTCATAGGGTCGGTTGGTGTATGCATTTCCGTGGGCTTGGCAGACTGATATGTAATAGCAACTCTGGCTCGGTGGGGAAAGCAACGGGAAACTACCTCACTCCTCATTTCCCTACTACGCCCCTTCAGTGATGCGTAGGCCATCTATGACAGCTGACGGCAGAGCTGTTGAGGATCCCACCAGCGGCATCGCTGACGGACTGAACATACATAACAATACTTGACGACTAAATGTTAAACTTAATGTGATGTGTACAGTAATATTTTAGAATATTGGAATCTATTTACAACGTTTTGTCTCTAGCAAAGCGGAAGAAAGATTTCTATAGCTGAACAAGTTCAAAGTTATTGCAACCAGATCAGCCCAAACCTTACAAAACATGGTTCAGTGCTTGTATGATTGCAATTCTTTTGTCACCGGATAAATTACATTTTCACGGAAATGTTCTTCTTACCGCAAATCCAAGATCAAAATTTCACACTGCATAAGCTGATCGATATTACTACTACACTCAGTTTTAAGGTCGTCCCGCTAGGTGCGCTGGCAATCAATGTCTCGCGATATCTCGCAAAGTGTCACTTATTCTCTATATTGTATTTGCTATTATTTGAGAAACTATCGATAATGATCGATAATTATAATTCTCAGGTCTTGTCACTCATGTCGCACGTCACATAATGAATCTGAGTATAAATGTTGAAATACTTTGTCATGCCATGGGCGCGCCATCTTGACTATTGTGTATATAGGTTGTTTTTATCGTTACAATGATCGTAAAAGTGTACAAAAATGTCGGCACTAACGTTAGTGATCCTGCTACTCCATGTTATGATGGCAAATAGTTCAAACTATAGCTAAAAGACAGCCCAAAATGCTGAAACGTAAGCCAGTACGTAAAAACGGACGTCCGTCAGCAACCGCTGGCTACAGTACTACGGAGATCTCCGGAGCCGGTCGTCAATGTGTTAATATCATGATACGAATGTCATCATCTTTCCATTCTACCCGTGTTTTGATTGAGTTATTTGAACAAACAGCGATCTCAGCGCCGTGCCCATGGGACTGATCTTGGACTTAAATTATATCTGAAGTGTGACAATTCACCTCAGCGACATTGATATAGGTCGTTTTCTATTATTTTTTGTACTTCACCCCTTTCCATCCCCGCCCGAAGGAGTGCTATGAGCGTCTTACACAACAGTATATGTCCGACTCGTTGGCTGAATGGTCAGCATACTGGCCTTCGGTTCAGAGGGTCCCGGGTTCGATTCCCGGCCGGCTCGGGGATTTTAACCTTCATTGATTAATTCCAACGGCCCGAGAGCTGGGTGTTTGTGCTGTCCCCAACTTCCCTGCAACTCACACACCACATATAACACTATCCTCCACCACAATAACACACAGTTACCTACACATGGCAGATGCCGCCCACCCTCATCGGAGAGTCAGCCTTACGAGGGCTGTAGCCGGATAGAACTAGCCACACAAAATGATTAGTATTATGCAACAGTATATTTTTTTCCAGATAGTAAGTCATATGTGTACCAATTTTTGTTGGCAGCTATGCCCAAACGTACATGCACAATCTCGGTGCTGTAGAATCCTGGAGCTGACGTTGCCATGATTACGGCTGTTCGTTTCTTTATCCGATTCCTGGAGCAGGGGTTGTGTGGTGCCAATATCTTCATAATAGTTGGTTTCAGGGCCTTAAAATATGGTTTTTGGGTCCGGAGGGCTTAACGAGTTTTGGTCTTTGCGTCAAGGGGCTTAAAATGAGCTTTGTCTCGTCCTTTGTATGACAAATTCGATATTTCGCCTATATTAGCCTATTATTTTTATATCTCCGCCGTGGTCCACCCTCCTCGAATTGTTTTGAAAATAAAATATAGCCCATGTTATTCAGAGGTGGTGTAGCTTTCTGTAGCTGAAAGAATTTTTAAAATCGGTTCAGTAGTTTTTGAGCCCATCCGTTATAAACAAATATACAAATAGTTTCCTCTTTAAAATATTATTAGTATAAATAAATTAATTAATAAAATAAATAAATAAATAAATAAATAAATAAATAAATAAATAAATAAATAAATAAATAAATAAATAAATAATGTCCCACTAACTATGTTTACGATTTTCGGAGACGCCGAGGTGCTGGAATTTAGTGCAGCAGATGTTCTTTTTACGTGCCAGTAAATCTACCGACACGAGGCTGACGTATTTCAGCGCCTTCAAATATCACCGGGTTTAGCCAGGATCGAACTTGCCAGGATGGAGTCAGAAGGCCTGCGCTTCAACCGTCTGAGCCACTTAGCCCAGCAATAAATAAATACATTTAGTAGTTAACCTTCACAACGTCTTACAGAGCACAATTCTTAGAGCAGTTTTGTTCTGAAAAGCGCATCCTGAGAGCGCTTCTGGCTAAGCACTCAAGCTACAAGGATTATGAATACTCATCGTGCGGTAGGAAGACGCCTGGTGGTGGGCGCTAATGTAAGAACGGTGTCGGCGCCCCGAGGGACGCGCGGAGCAGCTGTGTTCTGGAGTGCAGACATCGCTCTCGCAGGGCACTTAAGGGACAACAGGGGGAGTAATTAGACCTCTTTATTTCTCTATTAATCTAGTTGAGATTATATGATCCGGAATACTACACAAGTTTATAAATTAATTTACAGCAGTCATGAACAAAGGAAATGAATTTGAAATTCTAAAGAATTCGAACGGGTCTTTTATTTTTGCTAGGGGCTTTACGTCGCACCGACACAGATAGGTCTTATGGCGACGATGGAAGAGGAAAGGCCTAGGAGTTGGAAGGAAACGGCCGTGGCCTTCATTAAGGTACAGCCCCCAGCATTTGCCTGGTGTGAAAATGGGAAACCACGGAAAACCATTTTCAGGGCTGCCGATAGTGGGATTCGAACCTACTATCTCCCGGATGCAAGCTCACAGCCGCGCGCCTCTACACGCACGGCCAACTCGCCCGGTCGAACGGGTCTGCCGTAGCACGTGATATATATTCTCCGAGTAAAATACATGGCCTTTGCCCAATTGGTCCATTTTCCATTTGCCCTTCCTGACGCCAACCCTCTGTGGTGCGGTGTATTAGTATTGCCTGTTTCTGTGCTATGTTGTATGTAGGTGAAGGGAAGTCATCACTGAAATCACGCGATTTTTCACCAAACAATATAATTTTCAATGTTAATCTTAAGAATCCCGAAATTCCTGTTTTAAATCCTGTTCTCACTTTTGCCTCAACGTAATTTTTTAAAGCTCTAAGTGGCGAATTTAAGAGACAGCGGCACAGCGGGCATAGAGCAACCATCCGCCCCTTTGTCTCATGTTGTCAGACCATATTGGCTTAAAAGTTCTTTCGGACTACCATTTCAATAATTCCGCTGGCGTATATTTACCTTGTAGTAGGCTTTAGGCTGTGCATAAGAGGAATCAGAAGTCTGAGGGAGTAACTTACAGTTCAGGGCAGTTTTAATGAGGGCATGTTTCTTAAAACTTTCTGTTACCCGTGGAGCAGAAAGAGGTTAAAGAAGGTGCGGGCTGGAATGGGTCTAACTACAAAATCAAATTTAATTTAAAACTTAAACTGAAGGTTATATTTTCAGAATTTCAAACTTAACAAATTTTTCATCATAAAAAAATGAAACATCAGGTACAGTGATAATCATAAACAAGTCTAGGAAAATACAAGATTAGTGGTCTTAACAAATCCAGGGCTTCAACCCTTCGCTTTACATTTCCTGAGCTCCTAGCTCAAATTTACAAAAGAGCACACATTTATACAAGGGCAGAAATCCCCTAATTCAAAAAGCACTTGCTCCCAAAATTACAACATCTAGCCTTTAACAGGCATTCATAAATCTTACAAAACTTAAAAAAAAGAGCGAACAGGCTCTCAGTTTTCCCAGCCTACTCAAGGCAACCTCATCTTACAATTACAGGCATCTCAAGGCACTAATTACAAATAGAACTTATTTTTACACGAGTATTAAATACCCAACCTACTGGGCCTTCATGGGATAAGAATAACAGGTTAAATTAATGGCCCGAACTCAAAATGAATGGAGGCGAATACTTGCACTCCTAGATATGAACACTTAAAACCTAAAGGGCACTAGGCTGATGAAACAGGGGGTATTCCCCAACTACTGAGGTGGCTCGTATAAGGATAAATTAATGCATTACGGAAAGGAAGATAAACAGTTACAAAACGTAGTCACCTCAAACCAACATGAAAGGGAACTCGAGAGGGTACATCACTTTCTATTCCCGATTTACAGTTAAAAATTTATGAAGTTTTTACATTTGAAAGTTACATTTTTAGAAAAGAAGGTTACATAGTTAACGAATCGGACGTTTCCCACGGGTTAAAATGCGGACGTAACTACAACAAGAAAGATGGAATTGTGTGGTCATACCTAGTAGCAGTTCCAGCTGCCGACAAAAAGGCCGCCCGCCTCCAGCTTTGACACATACACTAGGTAAGATGACGATCAATTGGCCAAGAAACGAGAAAATCCGCAGTTTATAAACCCTCAGGGAAGGTTCGAGACGATTCAAGATTAAGCTAGCCACGCCCTCTCAAGTTTATTCGTTAATTTCAAAGTTACACTTAGAATCGAAGAACAAGCCGGTGATAGGAGGAAAATTAATTACAGAAATTAGGGATTGGCTAGATTCAAAACTGGCGGAAATAAAAAGGAAATATTGCCAACCTAAAAATAAATGAACATCAATCAGTAAAAAAAAAAAAAAACATGAATACAAAACTTTCTTTGAATTATAAGTTCTTACGCCTCGCACCAGGGTGCATGAGCATAGTTTTTAGTAGTGTCATCTGTGGAAGAATGTCCAAACTTCTTGATGGATAGCAAACAAAACTAGTAGAAATTCAGTCAGTTCACAATAACAAAATTACTCAATATTTAGGTGGTGACATCCTCTGATTAAAGATCCAAGTTGGTGTGGTTTCAGTTTCACAGTTTCACCAATAGAGGAGTTCATTTAGGCGCTATTTTTAAATGCGCGGCATTGAGGTGTACCTCCCGGTACACTTTCAAATGCATTTTTCCAGTTTAAAATATTATCAGCTCATTGCGATGTATAAAATGCTCCTTGCAAAGGAGTTCTTATCAGATTCAGCTGAAATTTCCTGATGAAATTTCAATATGTACAGGAATTAAATGAAGTTCTGCATCTTATTATCAGTTGAGTATTACGTTCATATTTTCGTTCCTAAAATTGCACCAAACTAGAGTTTTACCTGTTGTATGAATAATGACTGCAAAACCTAGAGTTGTTATTAAGTATGTGAGTATTGTTGACGAGTCAGTCAAATTATAACATGAAAACTTTGCCGCAACGAGCATTTTCCATGCAACATATAAACATAATTATTATTTGCTAAAAACTTTGCAACATATGAACTAATCAACTTCAAATTTTGTGTGCTGCTCTATCTTGTTAATAAGTGCTTGTCTTTTAAATTTGTTTGTGACAAGTGGTAAATTGTGGAAGTTTAAATTTCAGTCATGGCTCCCCTTAATGCGAACACAAACACACAGTCCGCGAGCGAAAGGAATAAACCTTACGCAGTTAAAATCCGGGCTCCAACTGGGAATCGAACCCGAGGTTTTGTAATCCCAAAGCCAGTATATCGACCATTCAGCCAAAGAACCGGACAAAATATCTCGTCAGTTTGCGTTCGAAATTTTATTATAAGCATTTTACATCTTAATTCTAAACACATTGATAGGTCCTCGAGACGGGGTCGACGTACAGTGAGTCTGAGATATGAGAAGTAACATGTACAGGGAAAGGGAGCCACGTCAGTAGTGTGAGTAAACGAATGTGCCTTTTCTCAAGAACCATTCATGACAGACACATGAACATTTTATGTTTTTAAGATATGTACCTTGACTATTTACTGAAGCGTACATAATTAAAATTGAGCATCATGTTTAATAAGTGTAATTTTCTTAAATGTGTCAACATTCGTTATTTCATCCTATGATGTAATTGCCTTCTTTCCGTACTCAAGAGAGTACGGAAAATGACACTTTACCGTACTGTAATTACTTTCCGCACTGTTAAACGGAAAAATGACTCTTTACCGCACTGTAACTACTTCCCGCACTGTTAAACGAAAAATGACACTTTACCGCACTGTAATTACATTCCGCACTGTTAAACGGAAAATGACACTTTACCGTACTGTAATTACATTCCGCACTGTTAAACGGAAAATGACACTTTACCATACTGTAATTACATTCCGCACTATTAGACGGAAAATGACACTTTACCGTGTTGTTATTTTATTCCGCACTGTTAAACGGAAAATGGCACTTTGCCATACTGTAATTACATCCCGCACTATTAAACGGAAAATGAAACTTTACCGCACTGTAATTACATTCCGCACTGTTAAACGTAAAATGACACTTTACCGCACTGTAATTACATTCCGCACTGTTAAACGGAAAATGACACTTTACCGTACTGTAATTACATTCCGCACTGTTAAACGGAAAATGACACTTAACCATACTGTAATTATTGTACATTCCGCACTTAAACGGAAATTGACACTTTACCTTACTGTAATTACATTCCGCACTGTTAAGCGGAAAATGACACTTTACCGTGCTGTTATTACTTTCCGCACCGTTTGATTAGAAATCGTCTCTGATTAGTTGAACTTTCCTTCACAGTAATGTAAACACCGATAGAAAGAGAGACTATTAATCAGAAAACAACTTAACGTTGTTGAATTGTTTCTCCGCCAGATGCCAGCACTGTGGTTCCGTACTCATATAATAAAAAAGAAGGATTCTCTGCATTTGCAACTCAAGTAATCTGCCTCCATTAATCCTATGGTATTCAAAGTGTAGTACGCGTACCACCAGCTTCTGTTTTCTGTAAATGGACCATAATGGTGTCAGTTGTTAAAGTTAGCTGATTAAAAACAGGGTAATTATATTTCGAAGATATTTTTATCGAGTGACGCTTGGTAGGTCATGGCCTTCTGGGCTACTGGGCCTAGGGGCTTGGTATGGTTTATTAAATTTTTACCTGAACACTTAAAGAAAACCATCCTTTTCCCTTAATATTGTACCCTATAGGGCATAAACAACACTGCATGGTCGATCTTACCTTCTTACCTGTTATTTGATGAATGCGCCAGCCCAACTGCAGTCGGCAGGGAAAGGTCGTTTACAGGGTTCTTGCGAACGATAGTAGGGAGATAAAAAAATTGTTCTATACGTATGCTTACGAAATGAGGAACACAAACGCATTTACTAACATTTTGAGCCTAAGTTGTGTATTCTTAAACCAACATTTTCTTTTCTTTTATATTACAATTGATTGCACTAATAGTGCTAAAATGGATGCCCCAAAGGCTCACATCATAAATCCAGAGATAAACATCAAAAAAATATACACTAGCTGATTGATGTCGTGCGGCAGACGATAAGTGAACCAAAGAAACAAATGTGTCCTTACACGGAACAGCATCGTTGTACCTACAAATAAAGTATATAATGCCAGGGTGAGAAATTGTCCTGCAGAAATAAAGCCACAAAAAAAGGTCCCCACTCATATTTGGGAAAATGCACACAACAAAATAGTAAGTTTGAACCTACAACTACAGGCATATCCTTTCTAATCTCGCATGAAATATATATTTTATGGATATGAACCAAGGTCGATTAAAACAAACTTTATATTTACAAAATGTACTGATTAAGCTAGTTTCCTTAGTGCCCAGTTACTACCTAACACACGCAATTAACAAACAAAATAAAGAAAGTAAGAGAGAAAGAAAGAATGAATGAATGAAACCGCCGTCGCATGCCTGTCTCGCCTGCGAGAAAGAATTCCTCACACCACCGTCCATTTAAAAATGGCGGCGAGGCTCCCTGCTGTGCAGGCAGGGGAAACGACCTCCAAGACTTGGCCGTGAAACGCACCCTCACAACAAACAAAAATAAAAACATAGCCTAGTTTCCAAGCGTGCAGAGCTCTGCTCTTGCTTCAACCTTTTTTCTACACATGACGAAGATCGCCACATAATGAGTGAGGAATCACATACATTTCTTTAACTGTCCAACACCCGTGACAGACCGCCCTGGGTCTCGATTATACCATATGGAGTATTACACTCTGTTATACACATCAACCTCGCCGTCAACCCAATGCGACCTGTTCCTATTAACCCTCAAGTCTAGGGTTCAAACCTTCACTAGGCAGAGTATGAGGGGTCGCAGATATATGTGACATAGCCTACGGTGTAGTTTCATTACACTCACAGTCAATCAAACTCAATACAAACACGAAGTAAACAATTAAATCCAGGCCGCATGCGTGCTCTACATTACGCAGACAGATTCCCTTCCCAACATAAGGGTACTCTATCATTAATAACCCATAATTACAAGCAGATATCGTCAGATGCCGGGCACTAAGAAACATTGATCTAAGCTCGTAATTAAGCTTCCCTACGACTATGTGTACTGCAACACTATCATTAAAACTACTTTAATCCTTGCTTTCTATAAAAATAAAATAAAAATGTATATGCCTTACCCTAAAATATGTAAAGAAAATACCTCAATAAATGGCCTAATGGGCCGTAATCATATTCCCTACTATATTTACAAATTAATCACCGTATTTCTGCATAACAACCCCCCGACCCTACACATATATATTAATTATAGTTCACTTATCTATCATCTTGGAGACCTCTTCCTCACCGTCCGGGTTGACTGTGAATGCTTAAGCAGTCATGGCGGCAGCGTTGTCCCAGATCGATCCCTTAGGTCCAGTCTTTCAGTGTTCCATGTTCATGACGTCTTCTTCCGCCTGGGTAGCCCGTTGGTCGTCTTGTTGGGGTCGTGGACGGCAGTTCGTAACACCAGTCTCCTGCACACCTCACCGCTCTTCACTAAAATGAAAGATTCAGTTTATTCACAGCACACCACCTCCCGATCTATTTATTCCCTTTGACATGGGAATCAGTCCTGGATATCTGGAATCTCGAAACTGACTTTACTATTCCTGCTCCACTAATCTAGTCTTCTACATCTGACCGGAATAATACCAACTATCCTAGCTTATTGTTATTGGCGTTACTTCGCCCGTCGCCAGTCCTCTCTCATCGCCTCATAATAAAAGTCTACACAGGTAGCACTCTTTGCGTCAAATACTAAAACACTCGCGGTCTCACTGCACACGTCTACATATTGTCATTTAATTAAATTGCTACCGGGAATTTTACAAATCTCGAAGCTACTGAATCAAATTATCGCCACAACACTTATTAGTCACAATCTTTGTCTTAGACAAAGGTTTCTGGCGCGAATATCAGCAGAGACGCGACGCGCACGGACAGCGATCTTATCATGGACTGAATACCTCCTTCCACCTTTCTCTGCTCTTATAGAATCCAGGAACCCACGCGACGCGCTGGGAAGTCCCGGGAAACAACTTGAGATTGGCATGTGGCCTCGAAATATTTTCTCACGGCAGTCGGCCTCCCACGTAGTTATTTATTCGATTATATATTAATAGACTTTGATGTACCTATGGCTTCGTAAAATTCTGGCACTGATTTCCCTTCTTTTACTTTCCTGGGAAACCTTCAAATATAGGAATTACGACTCAATTTCCGTAATGTGGTGAGCCTGTCTGTTCCCGCTGAAAATCTCTGTTAAGATGGCAGGTCTCTCCCCCAGACAAAATCCCATCTCTCTTTCTTTCTTCCACACATATTCTTTCTTCGTCACACATGACCACGCCTTGCCTCGGGAATCCCCTTCAGTTCCCGCGCTTGGTATAGCATCACGCCTTTGCAGTTAGCGTCCTGCTGCGCATTATTTTATCAGCGTTAAATATCCATTCTTATAATTAACAGAATGGTACAATATAAATTCGGCCGGGCTGAGTGGCTCAGACGGTTGAGGCGCTGGTCTTCTGACCCCAACTTGGCAGGTTCGATCCTGGCTCAGTCCGGTGGTATTTGAAGGTGCTCAAATACGTCACCCTCGAGTCGGTAGCTTTACCGGCACGTAAACGAACTCCTGCGGGACTAAATTCCGGCACCTGGGCGTCTCCGAAAACCGTAAAAGTAGTTAGTGGGGCGTAAAGCAAATAACATTATTATTATTCACATAAATTCACGCGTCTTCCCCTCCACGATTTTAAATCCGAATATGTGTTCAATCAATGGTCCCAACGACGTAGAACGAATTTATGATGATTACGACTGATGGGGTGAAACCCGCTGCCGGCACATAGCTTACTCCTGCCCAGTAGTACGAAGGGTTCTGCTCAAGAGTTAACATCCCATCCGACGGACGAATCGCCACCAGCAGTGTCACTCTATATGAGCAATTCGAAGAAGTTTGGAATTGAATCCAGACTTTTGGTAAGCAATCTAATGATTAGAAATTGTATACCACCACCTCTCCTACCCTGCCGGCCAACATTCTGATGGACTGACGGGACTCGAACCGGCTAACCACGGTATCAGACCATTAATACAAACTCAACGCCTTAACGATCATCGCCACCACATGTTATACAGGCTAATGCAAATCAAATCATTATTTGAGGAAACTGTGTAATGTCGTGAAACTTTCTCACTGCTCAACTTTCTTCTTCAGCAGGAAGAGTCTAGCGAGCTATTGTATGCATGTTCATATAGGTTAGGACGCACAACTGCTATCAGATCTCTTGTGTTGATCTTCGTAATCCGATATCTATTCATAAAACTGATATCGTTGTACTTTAGAAAGCTAATCGGTCATATTCCATACATTTTCATACGTCTACTCATCTCCCTTATTTCGCGAACTAACCGCAACTTCACGTACGAACTCCACGTTGCGGAAGTTAGTCCGCGGTTAAATTACCTCTAGACCAGGACTAAAGTTAGTTCGTACTAAAGCCGGATCATCCTCGGATTAACGGGAAAAGCCGTCTATGAGTAAGAAAAGTGTTCGTCTGCTCATAGTCCATAGTTGGTAGGACTTTAGTCCGGACTAAACACGACTATGAATAGCACCCAAGAAGTTTATGGAGGGCTGGGTCGAGGGTTGAGTGATACGATGATACGATGTGACAAGGAAAGGCTCCGAAATGCAGGTAGAAAGTTCCAACATTTAATCAACGAAGCCAACAAAGGAAATAGCCAGGCTAATTTTGGCATTGCAAATTTGGAGGCTGTTTTTCTGTAAGTTCACTTTTAACATCGAATGTTATTGGGTTGGTGTCTAACATCAACCAACGTCATCAATTTCCGGACAACATTGTAACCATGATAACCAGTCTTCGTCATTTACTGTGGGTATCTAGGTCAGTAGCGTCATCTGTAGGTTGGTATCAGAAAGCGAGCTCTTAGTTCGATTCCAAACGACAGCGAATTTCTATACTATTTGCTTCTCGCTAAGCAACACAGTCTAATGTGGACGGAGGAAAAGATCAGTCTGTAATGGTATGTGAAATTTAATAACAACGCATCGTGCGGTTCCCGTAGCTAGCGGTTGGACGAGTCAGATCTCGAAGCTAATGAACTGGTGTGGGTGCCACTGGATCACAAATGGTATGTAAAACGACATTCCTGGCCTGGAGGAGTGAGGGCTTCGTGTTCGGCATCACGAAGACCAAGCTTTCGGTTTTTGAGATCATCTTGTATATGGTTTGCTGACGCTTTCTTGGGAACAATTCTTTAGACCTTCAATGAGCAGATGTCTGTCCCAAAAGTAACCGGTGTGGTGGACGCCATTCGGACATTCGCCACATGTGCCTAAATCAATTCTTCGATCGTTGATATCTGAACAAATCTGGACACACAAAGAAACTTCCGCGGTATTCGACGAATATTTCCGGGCTGCTTCTACAAGAACCATACGGCAGAAGTGGAGGAATAAACAAGGTACGTTCTCAGACATCCAAACACATTCTCATATTTATTATATACATAGGCCTACATCTTCATTATAGACTGGTATAATTTTCACCGTTCATCTGCAAGCATCTGTGAGCTTACTAAACGTCTCCACAATGCTCTATTTGTAACTAACTATGAGGCAACGTTTAGTTCTATATCTCACATCTTTAAATCATTAGAAACTGCGTCTAACCATCGTCGTCTTGATGTACCTCTACTTCTCTTTACTTCTACAAAGGGCACTCAGAAAGTTTTGCAATATGCAAAAACGGTCAGCTGGACAGCCCTGTTATGGTGAGGGGAGAAAAGAGGGGTGAAGACCGGTCTAGAAGACAGCAAGGCGCGACCTTCACACCAGTTGCTACCAAGCAGTGGGACTGAAAGCAAGTTAAGATGTCAGTGTGGTCTAAAAGTGAATATCGCGCTATTATCCGCTACAATGTTGTACGTGGATTAACTGTTGACTAATGCCTGGAGGAAATGACTACTGTGCTGGGAAAGACTGTCCACATCGGGCAACAATTTTCCGCTGGTACAAGGAGTTCCAGAGGGGAAATTTTGGGGTTGAAGACGATCCTCGTTCTGGGCGACCGTCTGAATCACTGACTGAGGAAAACATTGAAGCTGTGAGGAAAATGTTGCAGCAAGAGAGGGGGTTGACATATCGGCAGGTAGAAGAGACCCTCCACATCCCTGCACCAGCTATTCATTCAGTTCTACACGACCATCTCCATGTTAGAAAGGATTGTTCCCTTTGGGTGCCCCATTCACTTTCAGAGGAACAAAGGGCGCATCGAGTGAAATGGTGCCGAGAAATGCTAAAACAGTTTGAAAATGGGACTTCGCGTAACGTCAATAGCATCGTTACAGGTGACGAAACTTGGCTTTACTATTACGATATCTGAACAAAATTCCAGAACAATGTGTGGCTGTTTGAAGTTGAGGGTACTCTTGTGACTGTGCGAAAGTCAAGGTCAGTGAAGAAAAGGATGATTGCAGTATTCTTCACTAAACAGGGCATCCTGACTCAGGTTGTGCTAGAAACACAAAGGACAGTTACTGCGAAGTGGTATAGTGAGACTTGTCTGCCTCAGGTGATCCAGTCTCTCAAGCAGCTCCGTCCAACGTCATGGGTCAACACTTGGCTCTTGCATCACGAAAATGCTCCAGCACATCGTGCTAATGTAACAATTCATTTTCTTGCCAGATCAGGGTTGACTGTGCTTGATCACCCTCCATATTGTCGTGATCTTGCCTTATGTGACTTCGCACTATTCCCAGAAGTGAAAATGAAGCTGAAAGGGCGGCGTTTTGCATTCGACGAGGAGCTTCTGGCAGCATGGGATCAAGAGTGTGAAAATGTAACCGAAGGAAAGTGGCAGAGTTGGTTCAGCGACTGGTTTGGACGTATGGAGAAGCGTATTGAGAGTGGTGGAAGTTATTTTGAAAAAGTCTAAAGCGTTCACTCACATTGCAAAACTTTCCTAGTGCCCTTTGTATGACCGAGACCATAATTATCCGAGGTGACCTTTCATCCTCCATTCGTCTCACAAGATCCCACCAACGAACCCAATTTATGCGCACTATTTTATCAGTATAATTCATTCTTAATTCAGTCTTTATCTCCTCATTCCGAGCACCCCCTGTTATTGTTCCCACCTGTCTGTACCAATAAATCATTCTCGCTACTTTCAAGTCTGTTACTTCCAATTTATGAATAAAATGTCCTGAGCTTTCACTCCTTCACAGCAAAGTTGGTCTCAAATCAGACCGGTGAAAAGGGAGTTCCGTTCAACAGCTGACTTCTTTGCTGCAGAATACTGTCGATAGCAACTGCGAGCTCACTCCATTAACCTTGCTGCATCTTGATTTAATCTCACGGTACTATCCTGAGAGAACACACATCCTACATACTTGAAATGATCTACCTGTTCCAGCTTTGTATTTTAATCTAACATTGAATTATTTTAGGTTGTTTCCCGTAGTGATATCACTTGTATAAGAGTAAAGTGGAGATTAGCTCCATGCAAGTGATATTTAAATTTTACATTAATATTATAAAAAAATACCTACAGTATATATCAGAATTAACTCAAATGTATGTTTTAAAAACACTATAAAACACATAATGTATACACGCTACAATTTGCTAACTGTATAAATCAAAATGCGAAATTTATAATGTCAAAACCGTTAATAAATTATGAGTGAGAAATAGCGGAGTTCACGATCATGAATGCATTCATTACTACAGCCCGGTTGTTTAATAGTTTAGAATGCAAATTATTTTGGCCAGTAGGAAGGCGACTCTTTTTTAATGTAACGAGAGTAACGTAACATTATTAGGTCTTCCTAGACCCCCAGGCCCTAATTTGTATGCAAACCTTACAGAAGAACTGTTGTGCAGTCTACGTATGCTCTGCGAAATACCACGCAACATAAAATGCGATCTGTCATTGCTCAAGCATTAAGGGACTCAGGCTTTACAGTCTTCGAGGAGGTTTGCGGTCTCTCTGCTACAAGCAGCACCCGTTGAATTGACATGATAGCCTTCGCAGACCACTGAAAGAGCTTTAAAATACAACCTGTGACAATAAAGTTCGGTGAATAGTCCTGTACTATCAACATAGATCAACAATGCACGTCAGTGATCTTAATGTCCTTCGAAATAGTCTCCTCCCATAACTATGCACTGCTGAGATCGGCGATACATGTCATGGAAACTTTGCAAGAAGGCTTTCTTTGGGATAGAGTTCAAAAGACTCGCCACGTTTCGTTGGATGTCAAGAATATCGTCAAATCTCTTTCCTTTCGTTCTGATGCGTGACGTTTCGGCTCTGACCTTTTTCCGACGAGGGGATACCGGAGAACGCCATTCCATGCTTTGGCGTTTCGTTTCAGGATCGTACTTGAGACACCAGGTTTCATCCTCAGTGAAAATACAGTTCAAGAAATTTGGTGTCGCATCCGCCGTTTCGACAAAATCCTGTGAAGCCTCTAAACGTGCCTGCTTCTGATCATCAGTCAAGTGATGTGGCACAAGACGAGAACATGTATTCCGTTTCTCTAACTTCTGGGTAACGATTTGTCACACGGATTCACGGTTAATCTGTAGTTCATCCGCTATCATGCGCACAGTAAATCGCCGATCGTTCGTCATTAATGTCCTCACCTTCTCAATGGTTTCGTCACTGACGGCAGTCGCCGGTCTTCCGCTACGAGGGTTGTCAAAAACAAGTAACAGCATCGCATGCGCCTCTTTCGGTGTTTTGCCAAGCTTAAAACAAAACTGTACATTGATCTTTTGGTCGTTCATGTTTCTGTTCGCAGTTCAGAACCAACGCATAAACACGCACTGTGTCAAACAGGTCCTACACAGAACACACACGATGTTCAACTGAACAACGTTGGGAGCAGGTGGTCAAACCCTGCTGCTACGCAGGTGCAGCGTTGTGTGTCGCCAATGTTGCCGGATCGACCGTTCTGATTTCATTCACCGAACTTTATTGTCACAGGTTGTAGATCCGACGATCAGATTCGAGACATCCGAAACACAACCCAATAAGGTAATGAGGAAAAGAGAACAACGTATCGTCGCTGTACTGGTTAAATCTCGTAACCCACAATGCCCTTCCTGTCCATTATTCACCTGGACACGCCTTCCAGCCACATACGGATATGCAGTCCATCAGAAAAATTTTCGTTGTGTTCGTTTTCCTATGCTGACGGGTAAACGAAAATGAACCCCATATACATTATACTGAGTGCGTAAATACGTCATGCAAACATACATTCCTGCAGCACGGTACAGTAAGGTTCAATATCCTTTAAAAGTTGGCATACAAAAATGAACATAACGAAAATTGTTTTGATGGACTGCATATCCACATGTGTCTGGGAAGCTTGATCGGTCTTAAGGGAAATAAAGGATAGGAAGAGCATTGCGGGATATGAACCAGCCATCCCATTCTATCAACAACAATACCACCTGGATGGTATCGAAGTCATAGGATTAATAGTTGGCACTAGAGGAATCATTCCCCTCTTTTTCTTCCAGTTCTGCAAATTATTTAACCTCAATCAGCCACAAATTAAAGAAATTGCAGTGACTGCCTTGAAATATTCCATCCAAATCCTGAAAAACCGTATCTCCCAAACTTTTTAATGCAACACCATACAGTAGGTGAAATGTGCTAACCAGTTCACAATTACTTTTAATATGTATCTTGTCTTTTTGTATATTTTGTCATCAGGGATAATCTCCAGTTGGAAGAAGTTGAAATAAATAAAAAATATAAAAAGTAAATCAGTGATTCTCCTACAACTACAGCCATGTGATGGATTCACAGTGTAAGTAAATATCTTGTGAGAATGTGCCAATATTTTCTCACCAGGCGAGTTGGCCGTGCGCGTAGAGGCGCGCGGCTGTGAGTCTGCATCCAGGAGATCGTGGGTTCAAGCCCCACTGTCGGCAGCCCTGAAGATGGTTTCCCGTGATTTCCCATTTTCACACCAAGCTAATGCTGGGGCTGTACCTTAATTAAGGCCACGGCCGCTTCCTTCCAGTTCCTAGGCCTTTCCTATCCCATCGTCGCCATAATACCTATCTGTGTCGGTGCGACGTAAAGCAACTAGCAATATATATATATATATATATATATATATATATATATATTCTCATTATCTCTCCAAATCGTATCACGTGGTCCTTTCTAGCGTAAGATCATCTGCGACTCCACCACAAGTCTTCATCGCCGGTCTGCAGATCCTAATTACATACTGACCAACACGAAATTATCTTCTTTGAAGGATAAAGAAGCTCCTATTTATCTTTAAATTATACTCATGCGGTTTAATACTAACTAACAATTATACGTGTGTTACGCAAGAGGCTTTGTGTTTGACCGTCCAGAATGTGTCAGTGCTCAAGGACAGACTTAAATATAACCTTAAGTAGACTACAACAGCGCAAGGAGGTGGATATCCGGCGAGGACACCGCAATCAACTGCCCCGTGGACACTGGGAGTGAAATCTCTAAGAATACTGAAGTACGTGTTAAAACCGAGTGGAATGGCCGCTATGGAGCCAAGCTCTGCATTCGGGAGGCAAGTAAGTTCGAATTCATTCGTCGGCTGCCCTGAGAATGGTTTTCGGTAGTTTCTTATTTTCACTTCCAGGCAAATGCTGGGATAGTTCCTATTAATAGGCCACAGGCGATTTTTCCACCTACTTAGCCAATTTCATTCACAACCATTCATTTCATCTTCATTAGCTCTTCAGGTCGCCGGATGCAGCGTGGGTCTCTGCACACAAGTTGCCTCGGCTGGTCCGTGGTCCGACAGCTCTGCACTCCGACCGGCGAACTGAGCGGAGGAAGGGTGGCCACCTCTCTATCGTGGTCCGACAGCTCTGCACGCCGACCGGCCAACCGAGCAGAGGAGGCGTGGCCACGGCTGGCCCGTGGTCCGACAGCTCTGCACTCCGACCGACCAACTGAGCAGAGAAGGGGTGGCCTCAGTTAGTCCGTGGTCCGACACCTCTGTACTCCGACCGGCCAACCGAGCAGAGGAGGGGTGGCCACGGCCGGTCCGTGGTCCGACAGCTCTGTACTCCGACCGGCCAAGCGAGCAGAGGAGGGGTGGCCACGGCCGGTCCGTGGTCCGACAGCTCTGCACTCCGACCGGCCAACCGAGCAGAGGAGGGGTGGCCACGGCCGGTCCGTGGTCCGACAGCTCTGCACTCCGACCGGCCGACCGAGCAGAGGAGGGGTGGCCACCACTCTATCGTGGTCCGACAGCTCTGCACGCCGACCGGCCAACCGAGCAGAGGAGGCGTGGCCACGGCTGGTCCGTGGTCCGACAGCTCTGCACTCCGACCTGCCAACCGAGCAGAGGAGGGGTGGCCACGGCCGGTCCGTGGTCCGACAGCTCTGCACTCCGACCGGCCGACCGAGCAGAGGAGGGGTGGCCACCTCTCTATCGTGGTCCGACAGCTCTGCACTCCGACCGGCCAACTGAGCAGAGGAGAGGTGGCCTCGGTTAGTCCGTGGTCCGACAGCTCTGCACTCCGACTGGCCAACTGAGCGGTGGAGGGGTGGCCACCTCTCTATCGTGGTCCGACAGCTCTGCACTCCGACCGGCCGACCGAGCAGAGGAGGGGTGGCCACGGCTGGTCCGTGGTCCGATAGATCTGTACTCCGACCGGCCAAGCGAGCAGAGGAGGGGTGGCCACGGCCGGTCCGTGGTCCGACCGCTCTGCACTCCGACCGGCCGACCGAGCAGAGGAGGGGTGGCCATGGTTCTACCATGGCTCTGCGGAGAGGGGCTGGTCCCCACCGTCGGCTGTCCTGAAAATGGTTTTCCATTTTCTTGCACTAAGGCGAATGCTGGAACAGTTCCTACTATAGGCCACGGCCGCCAACCCTCGCACCTTCTTCGAACATCACCTTCTCCTTCTGCTGGTCGTAGAGACGGCGTCACCTTCTAAGGGGCCTGCTTTTCTCTTCAGGTGAAGAATGAAAATAATTTAGTAGTAGGCCTACCTATTCAACTGAGGTTGGTGTCAGGAAGGGAATCGGGCCTTTAAACACGTCATTTAAACGAACTTCATTACCACCCCTCATCAGGACACGGGTCTAAGGGTGGATATAGTTACTGAGTTATATATTTCAATATATTTTTTTTTTTTTTTACCGAGAATGAATATGGTAATAAAAACATCGTTCAAAACTGTGTCACCGTATTATTTTCTGAATCTTTGTGTGCAAATTAATTGATCAAACATCGTAAATGTCAGTCACACTAAATCAATGAAGGTAGCTGAATTCTTAGTTAATTAACGGGTACCCTACTTTACCACCAATTAAAGTACCTAATTAGAATGTTTAGAGATTTTATGATTAAACACATAGAAATAAATGCTTCCCTTTACCAAATTCAGTTTGCAGAAAATTGCTCCTAATGTAATTTGAGAGATGACCATTGTTTTCAAACGAAAACGATAATGCAATGTTGAAGGTGGCAAGTAAATCTGTAGATAGGGCATTGATAAATATACACAATGTGTTTAGCAAAAACGTATGCTTGAACTTGCGAAGAGAGAACATACTGTTTTTCTGTGAGCATGCGTATTTCTTCAGTTATAATCCACCACACTCAATAGAACTACCATTCAGAAGTTTAATAACCCTCTTTTTTTCTGCTTTACAGCCTCCTTCTTCTCCTTCTTCTGCTTTGTGATCTTAGCCTTCTTTCTAGATGTTTTCTTCTTCCCCTCCAATGAGTATCACAAAATTTCATACTTTCTGCTTAGCAACCATCGACATACACTATTAGAGAGTATTCTTGATGTTTACAATGTCAGGAATTTTTTAATGATAGATTTTCTCTAATAATTGCTTAGTGTTGTAATTTTCAGCATTGGTGAGTCCTCAGAACGACCCCCCCCCCCCCAAGTGAACACCCTTCTCTTTCTAAGTGCATGTACCATCTGTTACAAACCAGTTCCGGCCCTTTTTTCAGCACGATTCACACATTCTTCCTACTTCAGAACTGTGCCTTTACTATACACCTTCTGGAATTACCATATAAAAGTAAAAGCAATCTCAAATCACCTATAAAGTTCGTGCTCGCCAGACATTTATATATAACGCTGGACTATTAAAAATGTGCTCATTATAGCCCTATTAAGGGCTGGATCTATAAAACATTTGATCTGAGTTTAACGAGGAAAAATGGCTGCCAGTCAAATTGAACTTCGATTTTCCATTGTGTAAACATTAAACATTGAACTAGACCTGACGACTTGAGAAGTGTATCGTATCTGCATAAGAATACCGTACCTTAATAATATCGAGGTGAGTTATAAATATCTTGAATGCTAGTAGTTAAATAATATTGCTAAAGATCGCTCGATTTTTTCAGAAGTGTGGTTATGTGAATATCATATAAACAATAGCCTACTGCAATACCAACACGTTGTTGTTACTTATTTTTATGTTACTGCTTCAATAATTAATTATGTTTCAAGTTTACAAAACAAAGCAATTGTGTAATATATATATTTTCTTTAGCAGGGATGTCAGATTATTCCGACTTTTCGTCTGATGAAGAAGAGTTGATTTTACGACGAGCTCCTCGGGTCTTTCGGCACAGACAGAATCCGATGACTGAAATGAGTGATCAGATGTTCAAAATGAGATTTCGTTTATCGAAAGATGTTGTGGAACGACTGGAACTAAAGTTAAGAGACACACTACAAAAACCTACTTACAGAAATTATCCCCTGTCACCCATGTGTATGTTACTACTAACTCTTAGGTTTTATGCTACAGGAAGTTTTGAAATTGTTGTTGGAGATCTCTTTAACGTTGACAAGTCAACGGCCTTTTCTTTCAACTTTGATGTCACCATATCGGTTCTTTTATTTTCTGTGATATGTTTGTACCTTGAGAGTACAATATCCACCAGATCGTCCTTTTCTTTCGGTGTGAAATTCGCAGAACGCTCCTTTGAAGTTCCTTCCATGTTTACTTCGCGAGATTACAATATTATCTTCTTCTCCTTCTTCGACAGTCACGGCCAGGTCAATCACACCATTTAAGTATTATCCAACGGGCCAAGCTATTTCGTATTTCATTTGTTTTGCGGTGTTGCCACATCCACTTTTTAGAACTCCGATTACATTTGAACTACACATGTGTAAACCGAGTTCAGTTTTATACAACGCGTAATCTCGGTTCATTTTCAGAACTTAGTCAGATGTCTGTCTGTCGGCTGCCCTGAATATGGTTTTCCGCGCTCTCCCATTTTCACATCAGATTGCTTCCTAACACTTTCCTCGCATCGTCGCCGTAAGCCCTACCTGTGTCGGTGTCCCGTACAGCGGATTGTGAACCTGTAAACTGCTTTAGACGTTCCCACGAAATATGCAGTAGACCTGACAGAACGTATGCAATTTTCCGTTTAATATTTATTAAGTTTTAAACAAACATTAGAATAAAAGATGTGAAATTTTACCTCAAGCACTGTCGCCTTTAGAATAGAGTCCTCCTTACTTGCGTTACTGGACTATTCATAAGAACCATGAATAATCCTTCCAAAGTTTCATTGTTTATGAATCTTATGCTTCACCAGAGGAGTGTGGTTCAATGAATAAGAAGGAGAAGAAGAACCAGAAAAAGAAGAGGAACATTCTGGAGCTCGATCTTGTCCTCTTAAAAAATGAAATATAAAGTCCACCATGTTGCCAGAACTCTCTCAATTTCTACAACATTGTTAGCAGGCGGTGTGATGTGAACACTCTCAAGTAATGATACAAAATTGCTCAGTATTTCTCTTGTACGAGTGTCATGTCGCCATCACATCTTACTAACTACATATAACAATGTAGTGTCTGATTTCTTGACCCAATCTTGAAAGGGTTTATATTGGAACGATGTGGAAACGAATTCCATCTTTTCAGAAAGTTTTCTGTCTGCCTGTCTGTTATATTTTTTGAAAGGAATAAAGGTAATAATTTGTTAATCCAATTTACACGGAACTTCCCAGTATCAATCAATCAATCAATCAATCAATCAATCAATCAATCAATCAATCAATCAATCAATCAATCAATCAATCAATCAATCAATCAATCAATCAATCAATCAATCAATCAATCAATCAATCAATCAATCAATCAATCAATCAATCAATCAATCAATCAATCAATCAATCAATCAATCAATCAATCAATCAATCAATCAATCAATCAATCAATCAATCAATCAATCAATCAATCAATCAATCAATCAATCAATCAATCAATCAATCAATCAATCAATCAATCAATCAATCAATCAATCAATCAATCAATCAATCAATCAATCAATCAATCAAGATTCCCTATCAGTTGTTTATCTAGTACTTTCATACATGATTTCAAAGAAGTTGGAAATTTAACGAACATCTCTCGTGGTAAATTATTCCAAGCCCCAATTCCTCTACTTTTAAACCAATATTCTCCCCAATTTCTCCTCTTGAATTCCATCTTAATTTTAATGTTCCTGATTTTGGCAAAAACCTTCAAGTTTAACTAGTGGCGCCCGTTGTCCTGATCTGTTCATTACATTTACACCTAGCCCAAAATGGATCGAGATAGAAGAATTATTGAATGTCAGAGAAAATCGCTAAAACAAACATGAAATTATTGCTCCTGTTTTTCAATGAAAGTCAAAAGGGCATGGTGCGGGAGACACACATTTCATCCCCGTAACTCTTTCATTACCTCCGACTACAACTTTCTATTCAAACGACTGCAATTTCCCGTTAAACTATCCCTGAGGGGTAATCTTTAAGCGATGTTGGTGTGGACTGAGTATTTTTACGTTGAGAAGACATTAAAACTATTCCTTCCACCTGTCCAATGATTCCCTGCGATCTACTCTGAGTTCACAATACCACTCTTTCCATCGTCGCCATAAGACCTATCTGTGTTGGTGCGAGGTAAAGCAAAAAAAAAAAAAAAAAAAAAAAAACCCACACCTTACTTTTTTCTTCCAAGATTCTTTCTTACTGTTTAAAGAGATTTCTCTGCTTCTTGATCAAGCCTTGGCACGTTATTACCGAAATCATCCCATGAATTCTCCTTGGATTCAGTTATTTGTGTCTCTCCGTTTCTTTCATCAACGTACAGTTCCCTGTCCGTATCTGCCCTTGTTTGGAGCCACTTTTGAAACTCCTCCATTTTACGTTTATAGGCTGCCACCACTTCATCATTCCATAAGGAGGTTCGCTTTTTCCCATCCTTACACACAGTTATTCCTAGTCATTCCTTTGCTGTTTCTACTACAACATGCCTGTATGACACACATTCTCTTTCTATATCCTGAACCTCTTACTGTTTATTGTTTTGAGCTTTTCACTAATCATATCCAGGTACTTCTGTCCAAATTTCTCGTCCTGGAAATTTTGTACTCTTATTCGTCTGCAGACACTTTCTCTATTTTAGGCCTAGGGATCACTACAGATCAGATAGCGGTCTGTATCATGTAAAATCCTTGGAAAACTCACACATTTCAGGCATATTTCCTGAATTCAAATTCTATTATGTATTTGGTGCCCCTAACCTCCCATGTTTACCGGTGAATAGCCTTATGCTTGAAGAATGTATTCGCAACTGCTAATCCCGTACATAAGTCTAGTAAACGCTTCCCAATTCTATTAGCTTCCATAACTTACCCTCATTTACCTTTCGCATTTTCACATCATATTTCCAACTCTCGCATTGAAGTCACCCATTAGCACTATCCTATCCTTGCTGTTGACCCTGACTACGATGTCACTCAATGCTCCATAAAACTTGTCAACTTCATCCTCATCTGCACCCTGACACGGTGAATACACTGAGACAGTTTTCGTCCTAATTCCTCCAACTGCCAAATCTACCAACATCATTCTCTCATTTACATGCCTAACAGAAACTATGTTGCGTGCAATAGTATTCCTGATGAAAAGCCCTACTCCACGCACTGCCCTTCCCTTTTTAATGCCCGTCAACTGCACTCTACTGAACCCTTGAGCTTACCATTCCATCGTTGTTCGGCGACAGCTGCTGCGATAGAGTAATATCGAACTCTTAAATCTTGGGGTCGTAGCGGGTATATTTCGATCACGATATTGATCAATCGATGGGATTCAGAAGATAACCTAACTACTTGAAATGAGGAGCAAATATGTGTTTACTAGATTTTATTAAATTATCAAAATGCAAAAATTATGTTATAAAATCATTCATCAATTTTTTTAATTACATTTAAACGCACTCACATTGCATTGCGTGAGTTTTATCTTTTACATTTATCGAATAACCTTCTTCGGAGGAAAGTAGAACATATTAAAAATTAGTGGACAGCGAAAACTAGAAAAACGAAAATAAAACCTGAAAATCGGGCACCTTTTGATCCAAACGATAACTGAGAATTGATCCACACGATCCGTGGAAAATCTGACCTTCAACAAGTAGAAATCCAGATTTATATTGAATTAAGGTTATCCACCAGTCAAATATCCTGTCAGATATGGGAACACCCGCCGAGTGGACCTTTAACCGAACCATATTGACTTTGGATAGGTTGCGAAATACCACTGGAAAGCATGGTGTTCACTACAAGTTAACAGTAGCAGTCATAATTAAAATTAAAATTCCACCATGTATTGTCATCTCGTGACATCCTTAAGTTATGGAATAATCCCGATGCTGAAACATGCATCACCCAAACAGCTGTTCAGAAGGAACCAACAACAACTCGATCCGAGAGGATCTTACGTTACGTCGTTCTGAAGGAACAAAACTGTGAAAATGCAGGAAATACTTATTGTACTCGCTCAAAGCCTGAGTCCCAACCAGCATTTATCTCAGGGGGGTGTTACGGTCCGAATCTATCGCAACAAATAAACAATTAAAAAATTATGAAGGTATAAGATCTCCAAATAAATGTATGGGCGCCATCCAATTAGTGCTACGTGGTTGAACGGGACACTCTAATCATTAACTTTAAGGCTCATCATAAAACACACAAAATATATTAAATCAGATCAAAGGGAAAAGTAGGAAGGCTCCGTCCTAGGAATGGGGACGGATATTTAAACGGTCACAAAGGGTTTACTATGCTACAAGAACAAGAACCTGGAACTGTTTCCTTGCAAATGCTAAAGGAGCATTTTATTTAAGTTGAAAAATTTTACACACAACAAAATTCGTTGACCCTTAATTTGCCGGTTATTTGGCAAATCATTCATGAAATTTTACATAACATTTTACACTTTTGACCACCCATCCATTTGGGTAGTGGAACCGTTGATTTCTGAAGGTGTCAGTTCGACCCTTTTTAACACAATGACCATCGATGGCCATGGACCAATTACCTGTTGGCCAAGTGGGCACGATCACATGAATCATGTCATCGCCTCCACTTTTACTGAGATGAGACCAACCCGGGGTACTACAAACTCTCCCCGGGTTCCCAACCAAGATATACTAATCGTTAACTGAAGGAAACGACAAAGAGACTCTAAGCTAATGGTCCAGATGTAGGGATTCGCCATCACTTTACAAATAAGAAACTTAACTTATTATTTACAACAGCTTTACATTATTACGTTATTTCGCCAGCTGACTTCCTTAGTATCAGTGAACATCACCATCCGAAATAATAAAAAAATATTTTAATTTCATTTTTATTATTATTATTCTCAAAAATAATCTAAGAAATTCTTGTTCTTACTCATCTTCAAATTATTATAATTATTACTATTATTAGTTTGAAAATTCTATATTTCAATTTAAATTCCCGCAACTATTATTATTCTCAGAAATATTATAATAAATTCTTCTTCCTATTCTTCTTCAAATTATTATACTTATTATTATTATTAGTTTGAAAATTCTATATTTCAATTTTAATTGTTACGTGGCAGTTAACTATTATTATGTTTAACGCATAACCCCTTTTACAATTCCGATCTAGTTTGGCACTGATCAATCAATTAAAACATGATTTACCTGGATTATTATTATTATTATTATTATTATTATTATTATTATTATTATTATTATTTCGAAAATTTATTTTTTATTTCAATCTTTAGAAGTTAGTCACATATATTAACTCCCAAATATGAGCCACCAAGGTCCGATTTCATATTGCTCGGGACATAATAACGGTATTCGAACCCGCAACCTTATTCTCGTACTGTCGTTAATTTATGGGAACACCATGTCCTCCGAAGACAAATCTCAAATCCCATGGCACCCCGCAGTTGGGCAAATATATCCCATCTCTGCAAGTGCTAAATTATTCCTTCCATTTCATTCTGAAGTCCATTTATTCCACTGGAACTCTTCAAACATTTAATTCATTCATTAATCTTCGGTGCGTGGACTCCTGCCACTCATGACACCGAATCGGCATATTATATCGACGTAGGCATCGAGATTTATCTATTTCATCTTCAAAAACAGTACGGCTCAATTCTCACCTCATGCCGGTTTTTCGTCCCGCATGACTTCAGATTTCAAAATGGGCTCAAACCACTCTGGGCTTTCAACCTATCATGATCATCCTATACACGTGCGTCTATCACTTCTAAACAAATATTTATGATTATTATGGAGTCCAAAAACGTTAAATCAACAATTAAGATTAAAATCAAATTTACTGCCTGAATTAAAGTCTTCCACGCCATATGTTATTTCGCCATTGAAATTACTTTAACTTGCAATCATTCCACCAACTTAGACCCGTGCGATTATTCTCAAAGCATTACTATAAACACGCATTTACACATTACCCATGTTCATTTATCACTCCGATACTTCTACTGATTATTATATTTCTGTCCACTGGCGAAACTTCGCGCCACAAATACTCATTGATATTTACAGACAATTCAATGGACTTCATTCCGTCCCACATCAATTAAAATAACTTGGCAACCGTCTACCTCTGGATAATCTTACAACATGCCTTATTATCTATAACGTTTCCGATAACTGAAAACCACATTTGAGCACTTCTAAAATGAATATTAATCTTATCTTTACGTGAAACGTGCTCCATATAATTTCAAACAATTCAAGCACTTATATAAACAAATCAACCCTACTCTACTCTATTAAATAATCAAAATTATAATGAGTGCTTGATCTATTTATGTACATATTAATTTGTCCATTTGTCTATCTATCTCTGAATTTATACGAGCCGGAAACGGCTCATTTCACAATCAAGTTACCATAATGAAATAATATGATTTCCTCCAGCTAACGATAGCAATCTACAAATATATATTAAGGGGTACTCATCTCAGCCTGTAGTTTGCTAAACCGGACGAGGAGCCTAGATCCATCCGGTTTTTAGCACTGCATCCTACTGGTATTCATGCCAGCTTGAAGAGGTAATCTTTGACACTTTGTATTCTTACACATTTTAAATCTTATAAAAATAAACAAATAACCTTTGCACTTGTAATAATTTGCACTCTATCTTTCACATATAAATTTAACCCTCTTGGCTTTTTATCTAGCCCACTTAATGTAAATATACATTATTCGGTCCTTCCCCGGATACTAGGAACACGTAATACCTCGGCATTACTTTCAGCGGCCCGACGCGCACTCGATTTTCCCATCTCACGTTCGCGTAGCTGACCAGGTATCAGTTATTAATTGACTGTTTACTTGGTGAAATTCCGTCGAACACCCTCGACCGTTCTTACGTAACGTACTTCCTATTCTTGATATAAAGAACCTCACACTCCTATCTGTAGGTGTTGATTTAATTAGTTCTGTATATATTCGAACTCCTGCTGGTATACTGTTCAAGACTGTAATAAGGACTACTTCACGTCATGATTCACTGTGCTACGTAACATTATAACACCTTTAAACAATATTCCATGAGTGACTACACTCACGTACTGGCGAAGTAACAGCACGAACAATTTATCACAAGTAAGATACTTCCGTCTCCACGACCTTGTATTTATATTCGACTCCCATCTCCTCCGAGTTCACGCGAGGTCACCTTAGGGCACGCAGTTCCAATATCCTCATACCACTATTTGCGGCCCTGCCAGTGGCTTAAACTTGGGATCCACTGATGTAATTATGTTAGCCTCTATGCCAATTCTCAAATAATATCGTTCGCCGGTAATTGATACAATCGTGAATTTAGCTCCTGTATCCCAGGCTGGAATTTCGTGCCCTTTTGTAGCGTCTCTTGCCTGCAGCCAATCAACGGATAGCGTCCATGAATTCTTAGAATTACGCCAGTCAATCTTCCTCAATTGATAACTTTTAATAACTTTTATTATATGGTGAGGCTTCTAAATTTCACCGTATGTCGAATTTATAAATCACTTCCTTCTATAAATTTAATCCGTGGAGTTAACGTTGATAGTGCTTCTTACAATACGAAGTTGTCGTACCTGCTTCTGTCCTGCGAGTTTTAGGGTTGGTCCAAGCTTACGTGGGACTGAGAAGTTACATATTTTTTTTGTTAGTACCAACTTTGCGTCCAGTCCTCGCTAGTACCTTGGAGATCCCCTGACGTCATTTCTATGAATTCTGCACCCGGCCCCATCCGGTGTGTCGCTCCATAATTTTGCCCGCGGCTCTGAAACCTTTCCACTGACTTGGAAATAACTCTTGCCTGTCTTCCCCCTCGTCACAATTTCTGAGAATTCTAATTCTGCTGGCCATTGTATTTCTTAATCTTAGAGGCGACAGCAGTCTGTGGCAGGTTTCACAATACTAACTCGGCCTGGTCTGTACTTACAATATATAAAGTAAGATATTCTTTCTTCTGAAAATGAAATATATATTCCTCAATAATTAATTAAATTGAATGACGCCTCTCACACCCCCACCAGGGCGCATTATTCATCATGCATTTAGAAGAAATGCTAAACATTGAAGTTAAAGGAAAAGTGGTAAATCACTTGAAAACTATTCTTATAAAACCAACTTTCAGGTTATAAACGGTTATGTTAAGTTTAATAAACTTACAAGTCCACATGATAAAATACCAAATACCAAAACAATCTACGGAAATCTCTCCATTCGACAACTTATGACTACCATTACAAATCCGTCTACTTATGTTTGTCCCAATAAACTAACTACAAGTTAAAGATAGACCAAAGTCTCACTTATAATAAAATGAAAGAACGAAAATTGAAAATAAAATATATTCACAGCTGACGAATCGAAACCGCATTCGTAACTCAAGTCTCACATCAATAAGCTAAGTGTCCACACGCAAACTATCAAAGCAAATCGGATGTCTGAACAACAAAATAATTAAGTCAAGAAATAAAATTAAAATACTTAAGTTCAATGAACTCAAACGCGCGTGGCAAACAGCAGTAATAATCAATTTCCGTTAGCTCAGTATCCAATGCTGGACAACCCTCACGTTTATACCTCTTCGTGGTTCCATGCTCTTATATAAACACCTTCTAGCTAGTAAGGATTGTGCCGAAACATGGCCTCAATATTACTTTGCTAACACTCTTCGCATTGCATACACTACTGCAGACACTACCATCGTTCAAGTCACTTCTCAAAAACACCTAACCTAATACTTGACTATATACAGACGAAACCCTAATCCTGTCGTCGAGCCTACAGTGTCTACACATCCTAAAAATAAAACAATAACATCTACACACACACACACACACACACATGCAGCACCTAGCACCATAAATCTATCGTTGAGCGTAAATGGGGATGTCTACTCATCAGTATACTCCTATGATACGCGTAACGTCCTAAATCTATTGTCGAGCGGAAACTGGGATGTCTACTCATCCTCTAAAATGTCAGGCGAAGTCGTAACTTCAAACATAATTACTGATATTTAGCTTGAAACCTTGTCGAAACTATAGCACACAATGAAAGGAATCTTGCCACAGAATGAACGCAAGTCTGGAAATGCAACTAAGTCCATATCTCGTCAATAAACGTGAAATGAAAATTTAATAACGCGCGTAGCAACAATCCACGACTCAAACATGATCTCAACACACGCAGTGTAGTTGGGAGAAATAATAATGAATTCAGCACACGTCTAACTTTGCGTGAATATCGCCAAAACAATAATCATCACCACCGCAAAATCCACACTGTAATTCTAGGATAAGGCCCAAACTCGCCTACCATCTCACTGTTCCAAACATCTCTATCCACGAATCTATCCAGTGAAGCGAAAATCATTGAATCTACACAGCCAAACTATCACTTTAATAACGTCCAATATCTCATCCCAAAATGTTACCGATTTAATGATAATCTTGTCTCGTAATATATAAAATTTACTGCATGGAAATTTGTTACAACAGTTAAATAACACCAACCGTGTTTTCAGAATGCCCTTCTATTCTTGAGGTCACTTACTATAACTTTCACTATGCTGACTTTACATAAATCGTCATTTGGACTTAACTGCCAAGAGCTACAGCCTTCAACAGAAATTGTTTATCAGGGGGAGTTCTTGACTTGAAATCATAACTCATTATTTAAACTTCGCATTTTACAGTTTCTCAACGTAAATTTTACTGCCCTGAAGAGTTCCACACGATGACCAGAAATATAACACTTTCGCCTGATCATTATTAAATACTAATTCGACACCCGCACTGGAAAATTTTATTGGGACAAAAAAATTCTACCTACAACATTAATACAAAATATAGACAGACCTACAATGTAGTCATCTTGGAGATTCTGGCTACGTTTTTAGCCAGCTGACTTCAGATTCAGCCACTCATGGTTGCAGAATACATCATCTTCTTATAGCTTACTTAAAAATACACAGATTTTACACTCGCTATTGATTAACAAAACAAATGACGCACTTTCCTCGCTTTTTAGGAGGCGAACAAACTTCCCTCTCTGCTGGCAACTGCAAACTGATTCCGGGGACTCTGTTCTCGTTCACCCTAACAATAACAGGCCAGGTGATTCAAAAGATAACAAAATCAGACCTGTCTCTGACTAGCCTCCAAACCTCCTTTGACAATTTCAAACACACAATGTAATAAAAGGGAATCAGCTACGTATTTTAAGTAGAAATCTATGCCTTCACAGTTTTCGTCGGCGGAAGCTCAGGAAAATTTCTATCACCTTCAATTAAATACTCTACTTGAACCATTCCCAAACATAGACACAAATCCCGCACTTTCTTGTAGACGAGCGACGTGGGTTTCACCGCCCAGACCTTCAGATAGAATGTGTCAGTGTAGGTGGAGGGGATTCCTTCTATACCCTCTGAGATGACACTACCCGAATTATAAAGCTTGGTGGTGCAATATTCTAATTCCATATCCGCTGGACCAATCTTCTTGAAATTTATTCCACAAATTCAGATAGAATTATAATTCACTCTGGTGTTATTTTTATATTTTTCCCATACTTGCAACGGGCGTAATAAATCTATTTCTGACTTGTAACTTCGCGGGATTTCTTAGGGATTGACCTCGACACGTGTCGCAAATCCGCCAGTATGGACGTCAAATTCTCCCCAGGCTTAATTGCATTTATATTCACCGTGTGGATTCTGTCTTCATGTAATGTTTATTAATAATTTCGATCCTTTATTCCTGGATTAACCACGTCGCCAAAATCTCTCGTTGTGAAGGTTTTTCCAAAATTGCTAAATTAGTCAGTACTCGATATCAACCGAAGTGTCCCGGCGTTTCGCGAGAGGGTGGCTCACTCGTCACGGTGATTTCTGTTCCCACGGGGGAGCGAGGCTCTTGAAATAAAACATGGCTACTCTCAAAAAAGTTATTTGTAGCTGAAATAAATATCTGCAACTATTTTTCATCGTAGAATTATGGGTTCACTATAATCTCCTAACTCCTCCTCGTTATCTCCCCTTACCAGAATATCACTTACTCCTAGCACATCTAGACGCATCCTCTTTGCTGACTCAGCCAGTTCTACTTTCTTTGCCCCCATAAGCCCTATAAATATTGATAGCTCCAGATCAAATAATTCCATTTCCTTCGCCAAGCTGTTTGCAAGGAGTCCCTCGCTTGTCAAATGGGAGAGGGACTCCGTTACTCCCATAGGTCCGAGGCTTGCTTAAATTATTCTGAGCTGGTAAATTCTGTGGAGCAGGATGACACATAGTCCAAGTAAGGACTTCTCCTCTAACGGGATAGGGATCACTGGTGGATTGCATAGTCCTAGCCGCCTGAGCAAAAAGAGGGCCGTGATTCAGAATATGTCCGAGATGCCCATTCCCATTCCGTAGCAACTGATATCCCGACTCTCAGGACTACTTAATAGGCCACATAGCCGCTGTCCATGGTTCACGAACTAGGACGTAACAATAGTAACCCACACCACGAACTTCAATTTGTATGTTTCAGTAATTTAGTCTGTTTCCTCAATTTGGTACTGTAAGGCACTTCGTGTATTGTCAAGTGGCTTCATAATAATCCTGACATGGTCCAACAGATGTCTCCAAAGTCAGTCTCAGAAATGAGTATGTCTCTAGTTTGATGCAGTGTCCGGTCGGCATAAAGGAAATGTAAACATAACCATTCGGAGAGTGGGGACTGGAGTTCGAGTGCCGAGGGCTTCACATTCTCAGATTCTCTTAAAATTAAGGAATTTCTTGTACAGATGACACACAGAAATTTTAAGTTGCATGAATTAGTTAAGATTCTAGTTTACCGTGTCGTTCAAAATTCGTGTACAGGTGGGGCTAAGGGAAGGTAGTTGAAATTCCGAATCACCGAATACCTGACATCATTAATTTTTCCTTTCAATGTTTAATTTCAATTTATGTCAGGTCACAAGGAACTTTGCTGAAGGAAATCACTGGAATTGTCAGTAATTTAACTCGTGTGGTCCTCAATCACCTGAGCTCCCATTTTCTTTAACAGTTTTTGTACATGAAGCACAAGAAACTGCTATACCCAAGTGAAACAGTGCCATAGCTAGATATCTTATCCTGACATTTGAGTCAGCGCAGTGATATATTTCGTGAATTAGACTTGCCGGACGTGGACTACCCCCATAGTAACAGACAAGGTCTCTATCGTATGGCAATGTGACCTAGGATGTGATGTTTTTACATTTGTTCCGTTTCACATATATATATATTCTTTTACAGCATACCTTTTTGGCTCAGTAGGCTTACCAGCAGCTGTGTTCTTTAACGAGTCCTAACACTTTGTTCTATCGTTCACTGAGTCACGTCGAACGAAGAAAAAACATCAGGAAATGACATCCTCGTAAGACAAACCTTAGCTTTCCGGACGGATATCTACCTTTAAATAAATAAATAAATAAATAAATAAATAAATAAATAAATAAATAAATAAATAAATAAATAAATAAATAAATAAATAAATAAATAAATAAATAAATAAATAATATTTCCTTCACTATAGTCACTATAGACAGTTATAACTTTAGGAACTGCTGGGTGAACTTAGTAGCTCGGTAGCTGCTGTTGCCGATTTCACGCCCGGATAAAGGAGGAGGTTTGCCATCTGGTAGACAGCCGGTCGTTAAAGTCTTGCCAAATTTAATATGGATCAGTCTCTAACAGTACCAAGAACGAATGCTAGTGAGTCTCTCAGAAGATGGCGTGGAATGACACTGGTAGACGAATAACTTTGAGTGGAGTTTTTAAAAGTAGGAAAGATCACAATATTAAGGTAGATTTGGGATTTAAGAAGACAAGTTGGGTAGGGGAATTAGGGATTCGAATAATTTATCATTTAACATGTTCAATAACTTTCCAAATTCTTTGCAATTATTTAAGAAAAGACTAGGTAAACATCAGATAGGGAATCTGCCTCCTGGGTGACTGCCCTAAGTGCAGATCAGTGGTGATTGATTGATTGATTGATTGATTGATTGATTGATTGATTGATTGATTGATGGATTTATTGACGCGCGGGTTCATCGCCGTGAAACCGTGAGAAACGGACAAAGGGCTCCCTTACAGTTCTAGACATGCGAGGTTAAAGAAGCAGGTTCAGAACTCATATACATGGATACTGAGTGCAAGAGGAACGTAATTAGCGTTGTGCTTGAGTAAGACATTAAAAAGAAACTGGTGAAAGTGAACAGAGTGAATGACCGAATCTTGACTTTCAAACTCATTCGTCTGACTTAGATGCTGTCCTAAGCCCAACATAAATTATTAATAGTGGCTGGAGATCTGAACGATGATGTGGGGCAGGAACGATTAGAGTTTGGTGGAGGATATAGTTACGGAATGAGGAAGAGCAATTCTCCTAAAAATAGAGCCTTATTATCTAGCCTTGAACAATACATTCTTTTGAGAAAAATGATGATCACCTTATCACGTATAAAAGTGGTGGGGAAAAACCAAACTTCGACCACATTTTAGCATGTGGAGGGACTTTTCGAAATGTCAAGGAAAGCAATGTTACCCTAGAAGCAATCCGTGCTTTCCAACAGCGACTACTTGTTGCTGACATAAGCTACTTGAATGTCCAAGTAGAAAGACAAAGAAAAAGGTGCCTACAAGTACTAAGTGGTGGAGATTATAGGCGGAACTGATGGAAACTCTTATGGAAGAACTTAGACAAACAGACGTCTTACAGGGTTGCGAAGATGAAGGCATTGTTGAACAAGATTGGAGCACTGTGTCATCAGTGATCAGGAAAACCGCATAAAAAGTTATTGATCTAACAAAGAGAAACTCTTTCATTAAAAACAGAAACTTGATGGTGGAATGCTGAAGTCAAGCTTGCAGTTAATGGAAAGAAGACCTGTTTCAAAATGTGGCAAATATATTAAAATCCACAGGGCCACATAAAATACCATGAGGCCAAGAGACAAACGAAGAAAGCAGTAGGTATGGTCAGAGATCATGCATATGAGGTTAAGTATGAACATCTAAAAACAAAAAGGGTGGAAAAGGAGATCTTTAGAATGGAAAAACTAAAGGAAATAAAACGGCCATTGCACACATTACATGGATTTGAAAAAGGAGGAGGTTAAGAGTTACTGAAAATCTGTACTCTGTAAAGAACTCCCACTCAATCTAGGTCTTGTGCATCCGGTACATTTTCGAGATGTGCAGAAAACTATCGAAAAAATGAACAATGGAGAGGCCTTGGGCCCCAACGATCTCCCCATTGAGCTTGGAAAAGCATGAAGGAGAGGGGAATGAAGTGGTTTAGAGAACCTGTTCAATAAAATCATGTTTAAGGGGGAAATTCCTGAGGATTGCGGAGAGAGCTAAGAAGTATCAACCTGAAATGGTTCAGATCAATCCTGAGCATCAAATGGAATGATTACGTCAGAAATACTGATGGACTTCGAAGGGAAAACTTATTAGATATTGAGACAGTGGTCACACAAAAGAAATCAATTACGCTGGACAGGACATGTTATCCGGACACAAGACCACCAGCTATCTAAAAATATCTTGTACGGTTGATTACAGGACGGTAGAAGAAACTTTGGTGGATAGAAACTTCGGTTCAAAGATGTCCTGAAGCGAAGAGTTGATCTCGACTGTTGGGATTGTGATCGTTTCAAATGGTGCCGCATAAATAATACATTACCAAATTGACGCTTTCGGAAAGGAGTGCCTGAAGATACTCGATAACAAACGGGACGAAATGAAGAAAGTGGTCGATGACCTAGATGTTAGGTCTCTTTAAACAATAGTCATCATCGTGATGATTGGGCGGAAGCGGCAGATCATTTTACACCTACAATGCCAACAATGTTCTTCAGTGCTCCACCTGTCACAGTCACTTCAAACCAAAACTGGGCTCCGTAATCTCAAATGAGCACTCATTCCCACGAATACTTCACATTTCATCGCTCTTTGTCATATTCAAACAGTTTCCCTCTCAGGCCTTCATGTTAACACTGCTATGAATTAAAAGCAGAATATTAAACTAATGAATCATTCAAAAAGTTTGAAATGGAGTAAATGTTCCAAATAGTATTGCGATCGAGATTTCAACATATCTTAGGAACGGTTCAACAATATCATGATCATTATTAGAGGTAACAATACTGAACAGACTTGGACTGCCTAACCACAATATAATTATGCAAGAGGTCTTCCTTTCCACTGAATAATTGAGATAGGTTAAAATAATCAGACATAGCACTCTGGTTTTCTGTCCCACGAGTGAACACTAAAACAAACCACGGAGTTTGTCCTGTTGACGCGTATAGAGTAGCGAGTTCAGCATTTATCTACAATTGAAACTTCACATCTGCGATCGAAAGTAAGATTTTGGGAACATGAGGATTGTCCTCATCCTTGATCTCCCGACACTGTTATGCTACTCGATAAGATGTACTAGAAATGGAAATATTATATTGATGATGCCGTCAGGTGGAGACACATTCCCTGTGCGGTCCGCCCCCACTAGATGTAAGATGCACATCCAATGATGGCCACAGCGGAGGCGATAATGAGATTCATCAACTCGAGAACTCAGGTGCAGAGCTTTCCTTAGCAACTGTTAAGGTGAGCTTTGGCCCGAAGGCCGATCCGAGTTCTGACACGAGACGCCAATGTTCTCTCGATTGAGGGGACTATCATGGCGTACAATATTGTACTACATGGATTCTCTCTTCCTTCGAGAGGTAGTTGATTGCCTTGTGCCAGAACTGCGCGTCGCATGTCTCGACTGCTTGTTGAATCTCTTCTTGTGGTTGATCGCCACGCTGAGTTGGGGGCGTGGTTGGGGCTCCCTGTTGGGGGGTGGGTGGTTGGGGCCCCCTGAAGTACGCCAGCAAACTATCGCAGATGGAGCTCTGAGTGTTACGTGCATCATAAAACATGAAGATAATGTATAATGTGTAGCATTATAAAAACATGAAGATATGTCCGAAATTCTGAATGTAATGTAGAATGTGCAACAAATAAAAAATACATCAATATCATGTTCTTGTTTCATTATATAGGTATATTACAGCGTGATCATTATTAGAGGTAATAACATCTTTCAGTCAAAACTGATCAGGGTTGGACTGCCTAACCACAACATCCGAGAGGTCTTCCTTTCGACTAAATAAATAATTGACGTGAAATGAATTCAAAATCGAAAGAATGACATGTTCAGACAAGATGGTTGAGGTATTTTGTCTCTGTCAGCACATCTGCGCTTGTGTTGAAACATCTCAAACGGTTTATTCGAGCATGTGTTGTTTTTCAGGAACATGTAAACCAAGCGAGGTAGTTCGTGCCAGGGAGAGACTTACCCGTCATGCACTCAACGACTTTTTCAGAGACTGTACATTTTCCTGTTTGAAGGAAGTAATTGAAAAGAGGGAGAATGAAGCATTGCTCCTAAAAATAAAAATACCTAAACCATTTTGTCTAAACAGCGGTGTATGCTAGCATGCAACTCGATCACTGTCTGTTGCTAAACTACGCCGATCTTACACTGGTGATTTTAACGAGGACCAAGGAGTCCAACAGCAAACTTTTCCGTTAACTTTTGCATCCATTGTTTTACCAATGACCATGACATTCATTGGATTTTATGTTATTTCATTCAGTAGCGTAGCCAGCATCGAACCATGAGGGGGAGTTATAGTTACGAAATGAAGGTAGAAACATAACGAAGGTGCTTATGCATGTGTGGTGTGCACAAGTGTATTATATTGATATTCAGCTGGGCTGAGTGGTTCAGAAGGTTGAGGCAGGTTCGTTCCTGGCTCAGTCCGGTGATATTCGAAGTTACTCAAATACGTCACTCTCGTGTCGGTAGAGTTACTAGCACGTAAAATAACTCCTAGTTGGACAAAATTACGGCACCTCGGCGTCTCAGAAAACCGTAAAAGTAGTTAGTGGGACGTAATGCAAATAACATTATTATTAGTTGATATTCAGATTGCAGTACACTAAAAAATCTTACATTAAAATACAGAACAATATGATCAAGGTCAACAGTTTTACAACGAATGGTATATTCAGCTTACAATCTAGAATCTAATTTCCGCGGTTTCTTAGAAAATAGACTGAACAGGGCTGTTAGTTCTACAATTATGTCTGTGAACATTTATTTAGTTTATTGTCAGCTTCTGTTTATTTACTGTTTATAAAATTTCGACAGTAGTATAATTGGAGAGTTCGGCCGCCACCTCCACCTCCTCCTCCCGAGGGGCCTTCCCAGTGGCCCGCTCCTCTTCCCGCGGGAAATTAGAATTGGTAAACGAAGCAACGTGCTTTTGACAGCTATCATCGACAACAACGCATCGCTAACCTCACTGCTGATATCTTAACAGACCTAAACCTCAATGCTGCCAACTTAACCTCACTAGCGTGAGATTTGAATCGGTAAACAAATCCACGTGCGTTCTTGACAGCTGTCATCCGTCATCTTTAATCAAGTGAGGACAGTGCTGCAGTCTTTAGCTACATACCTTTGAAAGGTGGTGGCAGCAAATTCGAAGTGCTTCACAAACTCACGTGCTTTTCTGACAGCTGTCATCCGCCATCTTTAATCAAGAGAGCACAGTGCTGCACTCTTTAGCTACATACCTTTGAAATGTGGTGGCGGCAAATTCGAAATGCTTTACAAACTCACGTGCTTTTTTGACAGCTGTCATCCGCCATCTTTAATCAAGAGAGCACAGTGCTGCACTCTTTAGCTACATACCTTTGAAATGTGGTGGTGGCTAATTCGAAATGCTTTACAAACTCACGTTCTTTTTTGACAGCTGTCATCCGCCATCTTTAATCAAGAGAGCACAGTGCTGCACTCTTTAGATACATACCTTTGAAATGTGGTGGCGGCAAATTCGAAATGCTTTACAAACTCACGTGCTTTTTTGACAGCTGTCATCCGCCATCTTTAATCAAGAGAGCACAGTGCTGCACTCTTTAGCTACATACCTTTGAAATGTGGTGGTGGCAATTTTCACGTGCTTTACAAAGCCACGTGCTTTTTTGACAGCTACCATCCACCATCTTTAATCAAGGGAGTACCGTGCTGCACTCTTTAGCTACTTACCTTTGAGATGTGGTGGCGGAAAATTCCACTCGGTCTTGTTTGGAAACAAACCTATGTGCTTTTTTGACAGCTGTCATCCGCCATCTTTAATCAAGAGAGCACCGTGTGCTGCCCTCTTTTGTTGAAATGTGGCGGTGGATAATTTGAAAAGCAGCCATCCTTAATAACAGAGCATCGTGCTGCTATCTTTATGGTAGTAGTGAGTAATTTCTACGTCACAGCTGTCATCCGCCATCTTGCATCGCAAACCTCAGTGCTACACTCTTTAGCTACTTACCTTTGAAATATGGTGCCGGATAATTAAAAAAAATTCTGCAGCAGCTCTCTCTCAACGCTAATTACACAAGATGGCGGCTACACATGACTCCTCAAGGGTGCTCACGCAAGATGGCTGCGATGCATAGGTTCTTATGAGACCCCTTGGGATGCTTGCGCAAGATGGCGGTTATACATGGCTCCTTACGAGACGCCCTAGGGATGCTTGGGCAAGATGGCAGCTGCTCTTATGAGACGGCTTAAGCGTGCTTGCACAAGATGGCATGAGACTCCCTAAGGATGCTTGCGCAAGATGGCGGACACAAGATGGCGGCTATACACGACTCCTGATGAGACGCCTTAAGGATGCTCGCGCAAGATAGCTGCTGCTCTTATGAAGAAAGCTAGCTTAGAGGTTAACGTGTCGTGCTAGTTCGATTCATTAAATTTGGGGCTTAAATGCAAAATGTTGAATATCTTGAAAACGGTGCATCGAAGAGCAAAACGGACAAAATTTTTCTGCATATGACCTAGGTTGGCAGTATCAAGAACATGATAGCATAAGAAGAACGTAGTATAATGATGAGATCAACGGTGGTGGAGGTGGCGGCCGAACTCTCCAATTATACTGCTGTGGAAATTTTATAAACAGTAAATAAACAGAAGCTGTCAATAAACTAAATAAATGTTCAGAGGTATAAGTAGTATAATTGGATGGTTCTAGCGCCTCCTCCTCCTCTGGCTCCCTCCCAGAGGCCTCCTCCTTCTCCGGCTCCCAGGGGCCTCCTCCTCCTCCTCATCCCGAGGGGCCATCCCAGGGGCCCGTGCCTCCTCCTCCTCCCGGGAGCCTTCCCAGGGGCCTGCTCCTCCTCCCGCGGGAAATTTGAATTTGTAAACAAAACCACGTGCTTTTTGACAGCTGTCATCGACAACAACGCATCGCTAACCTCAGTACTACCATCTGGACGGGCCTAAACCTCAGTGCTACCAACTTAACCTCACTAGCGCGAAATTTGAATTTGTAAACAAATCCACGCGTTTTTTTGACAGCCACGTGCCTTTTGACAGACAACAACGCATCGCTAACCTCAGTCCTGCTATCTTGACGGGCCTAAACCTCAGTAGTACCAACTTAACCTAACTAGCGCGAGATTTGAATCGGTAAACAAAGCCACGTGCTTTTTTGACAACCACGTGCTTTTTGACAGCTATCATCGACAACAACGCATCGCTAACTTCAACGTTACCATCTTGACGGACCTAAACCTTAGTGGTACCAACTTAACCTAACTACCGCGAGATTTGAATCGGTAAACAAATCTACGTGCTTTTTGACAGCTGACATCCGCCATCTTTTATCAACAGAGCACAGTGCTGCCCTCTTTAGCTACTTACATTTGAAATGTGGTGGCGGATAATTTGAAAAATCGTTTTTGAAAGCAGCCATTTTTAGTCGACAGACCACCGTGCTGCACTCTGGTGACAGGCAATTCTACGTGACAGCAGCCATCTTTAATCAAGAGAGCACAGGGTTGCACTGTATGTGATGGCGGCAATTTGAAAAATTTCACATGCTCTTGTTTGGAAACAAAGCCACGTGCTTTTTTGACAGCTACCATCCGCCATCTTTAATCAAGAGAGCATCGTGCTGCACTCTCTAGTTGAAATGTGGTGTCGGCAATTTGAAAAATTCCAGGTGCTCTTGTTTGGAAAAATTGCTACATGCTTATTTGACAGCTAGCATCCGCCATGTTTAATCAAGAGAGCACCGTGCTGCACTCTCTAGTTGAAATGTGGTGGCGACAATTAGAAAAATTCCACGTGCTCTTGTTTGGAAACGATGCCACATGCTTATTTGACAGCTGCTATCCGCCATCTTTAATCTATAGAGCACAGTTCTGCCCTCTTTGTGGCGGTGGCAAATTTCACGTGCTCATGTTTGGAAACAAACTCACGTTTTTTTCTGACAGCTTTCATCCGCCATCTTGCATCACAAACCTCAGTGCTGCACTTTTTAGCTAGATACCTTTGAAATGTGGTGGCGGCAATTTGAAAAATTCTATGTGCTCTTGTTTGGAAACAAAGCTACGTGCTTTTTTTGACAGCTGCCATCCGCCACCTTTAATCAATAGAGCACCGTGCTGCTGTCATGCGCGCAATTTCGTCAGCTGTCATCCATCATCTTTAATCTGCAGAGCACCGTGCTGCCCTCTTTATGACATGTAGTAGCGGGCAATTTGAAAAGTTATGTTAGCTGTCATCCGCCATTTTTAATCAAGAGAGCACCGTGCTGCCATCTTTAGCTAGATACCTTTGAAATGTGGTGGGCCGGGCTGAGTGGCTCAGACGGTTAAGGCGCTGGCCTTCTAACCCCAACTTGGCAGGTTCGATCCTGGCTCAGTCCGGTGGTATTTGAAGGTGCTCAAATTCGACAGCCCCGTGTCGGTAGATTTACTGGCACGTAAAAGAACTCCTGCGGGACTAAATTCAGGCACCTCGGCGTCTCCGAAGACCTTAAAAAGTAGTTAGTGGGACGTAAAGCAAATATTAAAAGAAAGAAATGTGGTGGCGGTAAATTGAAAAATTCCACGTGCTCTTGTTTAGTAAACAAACTCACGCGCTTTTTGTCAGCTGTCATCCGCCATTTTACATCGCAAACCTCAGTTCTACCCTCTTTAGGTACATACCTTTGAAATATGTTGGCGGATAATTTAAAGAGAAAAATTCTACAGCAGCCATCTCTCGACGCTAATTGCACAAGAGGACTCCTTAAAGTGCTTATGCAAGATGGCCGCTATACATAGGTTCTTATGAGACGTCCTTGGGATGCCTGCGCAAGATGGCGGTTGCTCTTATGAGGTGGCTTAAGGGTCCTTGCACAAGGTGGCTAGAGACGCCTTAAGGATGCTTGCGCAAGATGGCGGACACAAGATGGCGGCTATACACGACTCCTTATGATCGCCTTAAGGGTGCTTGCGCAAGATGGCTGCTGCTCTTATGAAGAAAGCTAGCTTAGAGGCTAACGTGTCATGCTAGTTCGATTCATTAAATTTGGGGCTTAAATATAAAATGTTAAATATCTCGAAAACGGTGCATCGTAGAGCAAAACGGAGAAAAATTTACTGCCCAGTACATCGGTTCGCAGTATGAGAACATGATAGCATAAGAAAAATATAGTCCAATGATGAGATCAACGGTTCGGCTCCTACTTAGGCCCTTTGGCATTCGCTCTGTTTTAGCATGTATTGAAGGAAGTCTTCGTAACATGACCAGGTCTAGCTATGGTAGAGAGTATAACGAGCCGTGCAGGTTCGATTCATTAAATTTGAGGCTTAAATGCAAAATGTTAAATATCTCGAAAACGGTGCATCGTAGAGCAAAACGGACAAACTTTTTCTGCCCAATACCTCGGTTCGCGGTTTGATGAACATGATAGCCTAAGAAAAACATGGTCTAATGATGAGATCGACGGTTCTATTCCTACTTAGGCCCTTCGGCATTGGCAGCTATCTAATTCTACAAGATCGCGGTTATACATAGCTTCTTATGAGACGGCTTAAGAGCGCTTGCACAAGATGGCTGCTGCTCTTATGAGACTCCCTAGTGGTGCTTGCGCAAGGTAGCAGCGACAAGACGGTGACTATACACAGCTCCTTATGATACGGCCTAGAGGTGCTCACACAAGATGGTGGCTGCTCTGATGAAGAAAGCTAGCTTTGCATCGTGCAGGTATCTTTACAGCCCTAAACCTCATACCTTTGAAATGTGGTGGCGGGTAATTTGAGAAATTCTACGTGCTTTTTCTTAACAGCAGCTATCTTTAAACAATAGCGGCTATACACAAGCTGTTAAGGCCTCCTCTTATGTCAAGACATAGCTCTATCGAACAAGTTTAAACCTGCAACGGGATAGCTAGAGTAAGCACGTGCTGCAGAAATGACGTCATTATGCATGTTTAGACTTGCAAATCACAAAAGAAACATAACAAGACTAGAATCGAACAGTGCACTCTATGCTGTTAACTTTATCATGTGATCGGAACATTGATTGAAGTGTTTAGAACACTAAATAAGTGATCAAGACTAAAATAGAACACTGTACTCGATACAACATGTGTTTAGAACATGTCAGGGGATACCTTTGTTCTAAGAAGATTAGATTACCGCACTTTCCTTGTAGGGCTAATAGGCTAAAGGGCTAATGGGCAAAAGGGAAAAAGGGCTAATGGGCAAAAGGGCTAAACGTCTAAAGGGCTAATGGGCTGAAGGGCTAGGGTGCCTCTCCTCTCTTTATCCGGGCTTGAGACCGGCTCTACAATTAGAGGCGGAGTTGGTACCCTATGGAAGGGAGAATGTTGGGAAATAATCTATACGAATATAGCTACTCGATCGACTATATACTACAGATGGATGACTTAGGTGAGGGTAAGCGCTTACTTAATAATACCTACACGTCGTAATTCATGCTCTATTTGAAAAATATCCTCTTTGTACTGTGTGTAACCAGCATCATGATAGGCTCTTAGCAGATGTAAACGTTTTACGAATACGTTGGGGTCTTTACAGTTTCTTATATCTACATAGGGTAACAGAGGCTTGTTGTGAACTTTGAGTCTATATGCAGATAGTTGATGTGTAGGGAGTTGTTTTGATGTAATACGTGCTTCAGCAGTAGCCCATCAAGATGGCAAGTGTGAGGTTAGCAATGTTCTGCTGTTGGATTTTAAATTCCGCACTATAACATGCATTAGGTGGCAGTCTTGAGGTTTACCGCCGTCAAGATGGCAGCAGTGAGGTTAGCAACGCTCTATTGTCGTTTAAAGTTTGGTTAGGGTCCGTCAAGACGACAGCTGACAAAGAAGCACGTGGCTTTGTTTACTAAGCAAGAGCACGTGGCTGTGACGTCACGGTCACGCGGTATGCATAAAGAGTCGTGTATAGCCGCCATCTTGCGTCCGTCATCTTGCGCAAGCATCCTTAGCGCGTCTCTAGCCATCTTGTGCAAGGACCCCAAAGCCACCTCATAACAGCAACCACCCTCTTGCGTAAGCATTCCTAGGACGTCTCATAAGGAGCCTTCTATAACCGCCATCTTGCGCAAGCATCCCAAGGGTGTCTCATAAGAACCTATGTATAGCGGCCATCTTGCATAAGCACCTTTAAGGAGTCATCTTGTGCAATTAGCGTCGAGAGATGGCTGCTGTAGAATTTTTCTTTTTAAATTATCCGCCACCATATTTCAAAGGTATGTACCTAAAGTGTGTAGCACTGAGGTTTGCGATGTAAGATGGCGGATGACAGCTGACAAAAAGCGCGTGAGTTTGTTTACTAAACACGTGGAATTTTTCAATTTGCCGCCACCACATTTCAAAGGTATCTAGCTAAAGATGGCAGCACGGTGCTCTCTTGATTAGAGGTGGCGGATGACAGCTAACAGAACTTTTCAAATTGCCCGCTACTACATGTCATAAAGGGGGCAGCAAGGTGCTCTGTAGATTAAAGATGGCGGATGACAGCTGACGAAATTGCGCGCATGATAGCAGCACAGTGCTCTATTGATTAAGGATGGCGAATGACAGCTGTCAAAAAAGCACGTAGCTTTCTTTCCAAACAAGAGCATATAGAATTTTTCAAATTGCCGCCACCACATTTCAAAGGTATCTAGCTAAAAAGTGCAGCACTGAGGTTTGTGATGCAAGATGGCGGATGAAAGCTGTCAGAAGAAAGCACGTGAGTTTGTTTCCGAACAAGGCAACGAGGGCAGCACGGTGCTCTCTTGATTAAAGATGGCTGCTGTCACGTGGAATTGCCTGCCACCGCAGGTATCTAGCTGAAGAGGGCAGCACGGTGCTCTCTGGATTAAAGATGGCTGCTGTCAAAAAGCATTTTTTAAAATTATCTGCCACCACATTTCAGCTAAAGAAGGCAGCACTGTGCTCTATAGATTAAAGATGGCGGATGGCAGCTGTCAAATAAGCATGTGGCATTGTTTCCAAACAAGAGCACGTGGAATTTTTCAAATTGCTGCCACCACATTTCAACTAGAGAGTGCAGCACGGTGCTTTCTTGATTAAACATGGCGGATGGTAGCTGTCAAATAAGCATGTAGCATTGTTTCCAAACAAGAGCACGTGGAATTTTTCAAATTGCCGCCACCACATTTCAACTAGAGAGTGCAGCACGATGCTCTCTTGATTGAAGATGGCAGATGGTAGCTGTCAAAAAAGCACGTGGCTTTGTTTCCAAACAAGAGCATGTGAAATTTATCAAATTGCCGCCACCACATAGAGTGCAGCACTGTGCTCTCTTGATTAAAGATGGCTGCTGTTACGTGGAATTGTCTGTCACCAGAGTGCAGCACGGTGCTCTGTCGATTAAAGATGGCTGCTATCAGAAAGCATTTTTCAAATTATCCGCCAACACATTTCAAAGGTAAGTAGCTAAAGAGGGCAGCACTGTGCTCTGTTGATAAAAGATGGCGGGTGTCAGCTGTCAGAAAGCACGTGGATTTGTTTAGCGATTAAAATCTCGCGCTAGTTAGGTTAAGTTGGTACTACTGAGGTTTAGGCCCGTCAAGATAGCAGGACTGAGGTTAGCGATGCGTTGTTGTCTGTCAAAAAGTACGTGACTATCAAAAACACGTGCCTTTGTTTACCGATTCAAATCTCGCGCTAGTGAGGTTAAGTTGGTAGCACGGCCCGTCAAGATGGCAGCAGTTAGGTTAGCGATGCGTTGTTGTCAAAAGGCACGTGGCTTTGTTTACAAATTCAAATTTTCCGCGGGAGGAGGAGCAGGCCCCTGGGAAGTCTCCCCGGGAGGAGGAGGAAGAGTGGGCCCCTCGGAAGGCCCCTCGGGAGGAGGAGGAGGAGGAGGAGGAGGAGGCCCCTGAGAGCCGGAGGTGGAGGAGGAGGCCTCTTAGAGCCCGAGGAGGTGGAGGAGGCCGCAAAATCCCTGTATTATACTACTGACATAATTGTAGAACTAACAGACCTGTTCAGTCTATTTTCCAAGAAACCTCGGAAGTTATATTCTAGATTGTAAGCTGGACATACCATTCGTTGTAAAACTGTTGACCTTGATCATATTGTTCTGTACTTTAATGTAAGTTTTTTTAGTGTACTGCAATCTAAATATCAACTAATAATAATGTTATTTGCTTTACGTCCCACTAACTACTTTTACGGTTTTCTGAGACGCCGAGGTGCCGTAATTTTGTCTAACTAGGAGTTATTTTACGTGCTAGAAACTGTACCGACACGAGTGTGACGTGTTGAGTAACTTCGAATATCACCGGACTGAGCCAGGAACGAACCTGCCTCAACCTTCTGAACCACTCAGCCCAGCTGAATATCAATATAATACACTTGTGCACACCACACATGCATAAGCACCTTCGTTATGTTTCTACCTTCATTTCGTAACCATAACTCCCCCTCATGGTTCGATGCTGGCTACGCTACTGAATGAAATAACATAAAATCCAATGAATGTCATGGTCATTGGTAAAACAATGGATGCAAAAGTTAACGGAAAAGTTTGCTGTTGGACTCCTTGGTCCTTGTTAAAATCACCAGTGTAAGATCGGCGTAGTTTAGCAACAGACAGTGATCGAGTTGCATGCTAGCATACACCGCTGTTTAGACAAAATTGTTTAGGTATTTTTATTTTTAGGAGCAATGCTTCATTCTCCCTCTTTTCAATCACTTCCTTCACACAGGAAAATGTACAGTCTCTGAAAAAGTCGTTGAGTGCATGACGGGTAAGTCTCTCCCTGGCACGAACTACCTCGCTTGGTTTACATGTTCCTGAAAAACAACACATGCTCGAATAAACCGTTTGAGATGTTTCAACACAAGCGCAGATGTGCTGACAGAGATAAAATACCTCAACCATCTTGTCTGAACATGTCATTCTTTCGATTTTGAATTCATTTCACGTCAATTATTTATTTAGTCGAAAGGAAGACCTCTCGGATGTTGTGGTTAGGCAGTCCAACCCTGACCAGTTTTGACTGAAAGATGTTATTACCTCTAATAATGATCACGCTGTAATATACCTATATAATGAAACAAGAACATAATATTGATGTATTTTTTATTTGTTGCACATTCTACATTACATTCAGAATTTCGGACATATCTTCATGTTTTTATAATGCAACACATTATACATTACCTTCATATTTTATGATGCACGTAACACTCAGAGCTCCATCTGCGATAGTTAGCTGGCGTGCTTCAGGGAGCCCCAACCACCCACCCCCCAACAGGGGGCCCCAACCACGCCCCCAACTCAGCGTGGCGATCAACCACAAGAAGCGATTCACCAACTAGTCGAGACATGCGACGCGCAGTTCTGGCACAAGGCAATCAACTACCTCTCGAAGGAAGAGAGAATCCATGTAGTACAATATTGTACGCCATGATAGTCCCCTCAATCGAGAGAACATTGGCGTCTCGTGTCAGAACTCGGATCAGCCTTCGGGCCAAAGCTCACCTTAACAGTTGCTAAGGAAAGCTCTGCACCTGAGTTCTCGAGTTGATGAATCTCATTATCGCCTCCGCTGTGGCCATCATTGGATGTGCATCTTATATCTAGCGGGGGCGGACCGCACAGGGAATGTGTCTCCACCTGACGGCATCATCAATATAATATTTCCATTTCTAGTACATCTTATCGAGTAGCATAACAGTGTCGGGAGATCAAGGATGAGGACAATCCTCATGTTCCCAAAATCTTACTTTCGATCGCAGATGAGAAGTTTCAATTGTAGATAAATGCTGAACTCGCTACTCTATACGCGTCAACAGGACAAACTCCGTGGTTTGTTTTAGTGTTCACTCGTGGGACAGAAAACCAGAGTGCTATGTCTGATTATTTTAACCTATCTCAATTATTCAGTGGAAAGGAAGACCTCTTGCATAATTATATTGTGGTTAGGCAGTCCAAGTCTGTTCAGTATTGTTACCTCTAATAATGATCATGATATTGTTGAACCGTTCCTAAGATATGTTGAAATCTCGATCGCAATACTATTTGGAACATTTACTCCATTTCAAACTTTTTGAATGATTCATTAGTTTAATATTCTGCTTTTAATTCATAGCAGTGTTAACATGAAGGCCTGAGAGGGAAACTGTTTGAATATGACAAAGAGCGATGAAATGTGAAGTATTCGTGGGAATGAGTGCTCATTTGAGATTACGGAGCCCAGTTTTGGTTTGAAGTGACTGTGACAGGTGGTGCACTGAAGAACATTGTTGGCATTGTAGGTGTAAAATGATCTGCCGCTTCCGCCCAATCATCACGATGATGATTATTGTTTAAAGGGACCTAACATCTAGGTCATCGACCACTTTCTTCATTTCGTTCCGTTTGTTATCGAGTATTTTCAGGAACTCCTTTTTGAAAGCGTCAATTTGGTAATGTATTATTTATGCGGCACCATTTGAAACGATCACAAGCCCAACAGTCGAGATCAACTCTTCGCTTCAGGACATCTTTGAACCGAAGTTTCTGTCCGCCAAACTTTCTTCTACCGTCCTGTAATCTACCGTACAAGATATTTTTAGATAGCTGGTGGTCTTGTGTCCGAAAGATGGGAAAATGGATAATAATAATAAAAATAATAATAATCCTCAACCTGTTTCGAGTCATTCGACCGGGTCAGGAATGGAACGAATGAAACCCCCATCTAGCGACGAGGATAGGAACTGTGCCGGATGCCAAAGCCTGTCGCACTCCTCTGGAGCAATGATTAATGACTGGCATATGAAATGAAATGATATTGGGGGGGGGGGGTGTTGTTGGAAAGAAAGATGACAGAGAAAACCGGAGTACCCGGAGAAAATCCTGTCCCAGCCCCGATTTTTTCAGCACAAATCTCACAGGGAGTGACCGGGAACTGAACCACGGAACCCAGTGGCGAGAGACCTGTGCGCTGCCACCTGAACTACGGAGCCTACAATGATAACATACATACATTATCATTATAGGCCGTTATGCCTTTCAGCGTTCAGTCTGCAAGCCTCTGTGTATTTACTATACGTCGCCACAATCCTGAGTAGAACCATCGTCGTCTTGGTTTCCCTCTACTTCTCTTACCCTCCAAAACAGAGTCCATTATTCTCCTAGGTAACCTATCCTTCTCCACTCGCCTCACATGACTTCACCACCGAAGCCGGTTTATGCGTACAGCTTCATCCATCGTGTTCATTTCTAACTTAGCCTTTATCTCCTAAGTCTGAGTACCCTTCTGCCATTGTTCCCATCTGTTTGTATCAGCAATCATTCTCCCTACGTTTATGTCAGTTACTTCTAACTTATGAATAAGATATCCTGAGTCCACCCAGCTTTCGCTCCTGTAAAGCAAAGTTGGTTTGAAAATAGGCCGATGTAAAAGTAACTTCGTTCGGGAGGCGACTTCCTTCTGACAGAATACTGTTGATCGCAACTGCGAGCTTAGTGTATTAGCTTTACTGCACCTTCATTCAATCTCATTATCTTACCATCCTGGGAGAACACACATCCTTGAAATTATCTACCTGTTCCAGCTTTGTATCACCAATATGACATTCAGTTCTGTTGAATGTCTTACCTACTGACATCAATTTAGTATTCAAAACGTCACTTTTCTTACCATGCTCATTGCCCTTATTTTCAAGTTCCAAGATATTAGACAGCAGGCTTTCGACACAATCTGCCATTAAGATTAAGTCGTCAGCATAGGCCAGACTGCTTACTACAATTCCACCTAACAGAATCCCTCCCTGCCACTTTATATCTGTCAGCAGATGATCCATGTAAACTACGAACAGCAAAGGTGAAAGATTACAGCCTTGTCTAACCCCTATAAGTACCCTGAACAAAGAGCTCATTCTACCAACAATTCTCACTGCGGCCCAATTGTCAACATAAATGCCTATAATTGATTTTAATAATCTGCCCTTAATTCCCTACTCCCCCAATATGGCGAACATCTTTTCCGTCGGTACCCTGTCATATGCTTTCTCTAGATCGACGAAACATAAACGTAACTGTTTATTCCTCTCATAATATTTTTCAATTACATGAGGCATACTGAAAATCTCATCCTGACAGCCCCTCTGTGGTCTGAAATCACACTGGTTTTCATCCAGCTTCCTCTCCACGACTGATCGCACCCTTTCCTTCCAAGATGCCAGTGAATACTTTGTCTAATATACTAATCAATGAGATACCTCGATAGATGTTGCAGTCCTTCCTGTTCCCTTACTTATAGATAGGTGCAATTACTGCTTTTGTCCAATCTGACGGTACCTTACCAACATTCCATGCTAATCTTACTACTCTGTGTAGCAATTTCATCCCTGCCTTCCCGCTATAATTCACCATGTCAGGTCTAATTTCATCTATTCCTGCTGCTTTATGACAGTGGAGTTTATCTACCATACCTTCCACTTCCTCAAGCGTAATTTCCTCCTCCCCAAGAGCTTGGTTGTTCGCGAAACCACCAGGAAGATTTCCTTTTATGTTAAGAAGATTTTCAAAATATTCCCTCCACCTCTCCAGTGATTCCCTGGGATCTATTATGAATTCACCTGAACTACCCCAAAACACTGTTCATTTCTCTTTACTCTTCCTTTCTGGAATTCTTTATTACTGTCCAGAAATGTTTCCTTGCTGCTTGACCTAGCCTTTCCAGGTTCAACAGCTATTTGTTTCTTTCATCAACGTACAATTCCCTGTCTGAAACGGCCCTTGTTTGGAGCCATTTTTCATAAGCCTTCTTTTTACGTTTACAAGCTGCTTTCACTTCATCATTCCACCAAGATGCCTTTTCCCATCTTTACACACAGTTGTTCCTAGGCATTCCCTTGCTGTTTCTACTACAGCATCCCTGTATGCCACCCATTCACTTTCTATATCCTGAACTTCTCACTAATCATATCCATGTACTTCTGTCTAATTTCCTCGTCCTGAAGATTTTCTACCCGTATTCGTTTGCAGTCAGATTTCACTTTCTGTATCCTAGGCCTAGAGATACTTTGTACACTACAGATCAGATCAGATAGGATCTGTATCATCAAAACGTCCCCCCAAATCCCGTTTATTCCTAACAGACTTTCTGAATTCGAAGTCAGTTAAGATATAGTCTATTATGGATCTGGTACCTAGCCTCCCATGTGTAGCGGTGAATAGACTTATGCTTGAAGAATATATTCGTAACTGCTAAACCCATACTAGCACAGACGTCCAGCAAACGCTTCTCATTCCCGTTAGCTTCCATATCTTCCCCACATTTACTAATCACCCTTTCGTATCCTTCAGTTCTATTCCCAACTCTCGCATTGAAATCGCTCATTAGCACTATTCTATCATTCCTGTTGATCCTGACTACGATGTCACTCAATGCTTCATAAAACTTGCCAATTTCACCCTCATTTGCACCCTCACATGGAGAATACACTGAGACAATTCTTGTCCTAATTCCTCCAACTGCCAAATCTACCAAAACATTCGCTCGCTTATGTGCCTAACAGAAACTATGTTGCGTGCAATAGTATTCCTGATGAACAGCCCTACCCCAGATTCTGCCCTTCCCTTTGTAACACCCGTCAAGTACACTTTATAATCTCCTATCTCTTCCTCATTATCTCCCCTTAGACGAATAACATTTACTCCTAGCTCATCCAGATGCATCCTCTTTGCTGACTCAGACAGTTCTACTTTCTTTCTTCCATAAGCCCCATTCATATTGATAACTCGCCATCGAATTCCATTTCGTTCGCCAAGTTGTTTCCCACGAGTCCCTCACCTGTCAAATGGGAGTGGGACTTCGTTACTCCCGTAGGTCCGAGGCTTGCTTGAAATGTTCTGAGCTCGGTAAATTAATGAAGCAGGATGCTACCCTACTTCCACATAGTCCAAGTGAGGATCTCTCCTCTAACTGGTTAGGGACCAGCGGTTAATTGTATAATCCTAGCTGCCTGAGGACAAGGAGGTCCACGACTCAGGATATGTCCGAGATGCCCACTCCCATTCCATAGCATCTGGTATCCCTAATCTCTGGACCACTTACAGGCCATTCAGCCGTTGCCCCTGGTTCACGAACTAGGACGTGACCACAGTAATCCACACCATTAACCACAGGAATAAACAATAATAATAATAATAATAATAATAATAATAATAATAATAATAATAATAATAATAATAATAATAATAATAATAATAATAATAATAATAATCATAATAAATCTTATACTAATACTAATACAATTAAATGATAATAACACTAAAGCTATAGACTATCATACCTTTCAGTGTTCAGTCTGCAAGCCTCTGTGAATTAACTATTGTAACTCTGTGACTTCGTTTAGTTTCAAGCCTCTTACACTGAAATAATGAAAAACTGAGTCTATCGCCACCTTAGAATCCCTCTACTTCTCTTACCATCCATGAACAAGTCCCCCTTTTAATAGGCATGTGTTTTTGGGGTGGGGGTCTATCTGAAATTAGCGTGAAGACTTTTGCGTGGACAAACAAATTGGCACTGTAACTAGGCAACCAGCGTACGTCATATGAATATTTCAGTCATCATTCCATAGATTGGTTTGATGCAGCTCTACATAACTGCTGCATTCTACATCTACTCTAATCTGTCATATTCATACTTTGGTCTATCCCTTCCGTTCTTATAGCCTGCACTTCCGACAAACTTACTAATTCTGGGTGTCTTAAAATATGTTCTATCTTTCTATCTCTTCTTCTGGTCAAATTTAGCCAAATCGATCTCCTCTCAACCAATTCGATTCAGTATCTCTTCATTAGTGATTCCATCTATCTATCTCACCTTCAGCATTGTTCTGTAACACCGCATTTCAAACGATTCTCTTCTCTTTCTTTCTGAGCTAGTTATCGTGTATGTTTTCCTTCCATGCAATGCCGCGTTTCAGAATACACCTTTCTATTTCCTATATCATTGTTCGAAGTGAGCACATTTCTTTTCTTAAGAAAGGCCTTCTTGCTTCTGCTAGTCTGCATTATCTTTACTTCTTGCGTCGTTAATTGAAGACCTTGGTGGAAGAAGGTTTAACTCATTTTTGTTAGATTTGAGTTTTCTTTATGCAAGAAGATGTCAAGTCAGTCTCTTTCTTATAATGTTACAAAAATCCTCCAGATGTCAACAGTGGCTGAGATATTTGCCTTGCAGAAGGTGTTGTATCTGAAATGTGCTATTTTGTTGTATGGAATATGGCGTCAACAGTTTTGATTTTGGAAGAAGGCGTTAACTCTAGAAATAACACCTTCTTGACATGGTTAGCTGTTATTGTTGGTACCTACTACACGCATTAATTGTTGCCCCATTTTCCCATTATTGTGGCATTTGCTGTAACAGAATGGAACTAGGAAGGAAGCTTGTTAAATCAGCTCTAGATATTCAAACGAAAATTATATTGAGTGTGCCAATGCCAGCAACATTTCCGTAGAGAATACTTACAGTATTAGTGAAATGAAACCAATGTAAATGTATCAATCTCAGGTAAGAAAATATAATATACACTCCATGTTTGAAGTTTCCATTCCAAGATCATATTTAACCGATGAATGGATTAAGTAAGATGATACTAATTTATAATAGACTATATGCATGTTTAAGAAAGGAATGATCCTACTAAGCAAACCACTGCAACAGATGGTATAACGCACAGTTTGGTAGAGGACTGCAGCAATAATGAAAATGATAGTGCAATTTGTGACGATGATGATGAAATCTTCAAAGACTCTGGCTCACTAGCTTTCCTAGAAAATATTAGCTCCATTTACAACTTTACAACTCTAAAAATATTATAGCTTGGAGTGATTCAGCCGCTGGTCAAAATAAGAATTTTCAAGTTGTATGTCTATGGCAATATATTGTACAGACAAGGAAAATAGAAACTATTCAACACAAATTTCCAGAGGTGGGACATACATTCGTGGATTCAGATCGGGATTTTGCAATAATAGAAAAGGAAATAAGAAAAATGGCAAACATTTGCAGTGTTGATGAATACTCAACATTAATGACACAGGCATGGAAAAATAAGCCTTTAACGGTAACACGAATGAAAGATAAGTTCCTTAATAAACGTGTTCTGTCAAATGTGCTAGGTCTCATTGACAGAAAAAAAGGTACAATACGACAAAAAGTGTCTTTGAGTGATGTCAAATTGATGAAAGTGGAAGAGTATGGAACTGTAAAATATAGGTACTGCACCCTTCGGGTCAGGGTGACCACAGTTATTTTCCCAGCTAGTCAGATAAACGTCTCAGGGTATCCATGTTTTCAGAAAAAATGGTTAATTTTTCTATAATTCCATTTAACGTGCGTCCAAAGAGAGATAGTGACACCCTACGCAGTTCAAAATTCCGTAATTCAACGCTCAATCGTGAACTCCGCAAACGCATAATTCAATTAACATTTTCTAAGACATATCCGCTTATCGAGTACCTTATTCACTAAATATAACTACAATCTATCACTACAAATGAGAACTCATTCAATTATATAAACATAATCTAGAAACATATTTATTAAATTAGTGAGAATCGCGAAAGAAATGGTTAAGTGTCAAAACAAGTTCCTGAACTTTCAGTCATTAACCTAATAAAACAAGTATTTTAACTCCTGAATCAGTTATTTTAAGTCAGCGCTGGCTTATTCCTAATCTAAATTTGCATATCACCACACTCTGGGTTGAGTATTCCTGAAATGAATTCAAATTCTGTTTCATCTTCCTACCAAAACTTAAGTCTGGTCATTTATGTACACAAATATATCATAATCTTCTGACCACAGTCAAAATTCAGTATTTCAATAAATAATTCTATCACTTGCGGTGTTAAATATTCATCATAATCAAAAATGCTACCATTACAGTATTCACATTATTGTAAGAATGATCTGAATTTCAATAAAAGTGTCCTGAATTCTAATATCAGTGATCTGAATTATATTAAAAATTATCTGAATTCGTTGGTGCTGAATAAAGTGAAGAAAATGAGAAATCGAATGACGTACTAAGTTTCTTGGTCCTATTGCCATTTAAAATACGGCTCCTAGCTTAATATTCGCTTTTATAGTATTTCCAATTAAAAACATCGATAATATCCTCTGTAAATCTCATATTATTTCCCTATTCTAGCTAGATAATTTCTTATGTAACGTATCTCAGCTCAATGTGCACACAGCCAATAAGCATTCATCATATACATGTGTGCAAGTGCCTGCATTATGATATCTCAATATTATATTATCATACTGGTTACATAATAGTTTCATCTTCCATGCAATCAACATTCACTCAGAATACGACATAATCATGCATAAATCTACCCATCACCAGTTGTTACCACTGTCAAATCACTCTCAAACTTCATCTAAACATATATATAATTTTACTAACCATACCTTGCTATAGTTCTTCCCTGGGGCATATTTCCTTTCCGTAGTTGCCTTACTCTTGCCCATATACCGCATATTATTTATATAATGTACGTCTCATTTCTTACTAATCTGCGCAATAATTCACTTAAACATCACTTACACTTCCATTATTTCATCTATAACCTTCATTTCAACTTATATTTAACTTATTCAGCATCTGCAATTAACGCGTTTAACCTCCAATAATCATTAAATATAACGAGACATGACATTCTTTTAGCGCAGAATTCATTTCTTACAACACGATTTATCGTATAATTCCACACATAACCCCAAATACGGTATCTACTCTTCCAATATAATCATTCAGCAAAGAGTATGGTAACCTAAATTAAACAATTCAAAATATGCGTCCCTCTATGACGTAATCTGGGTTCGGATGGTACGATATCATTCATAGATCTTTTAGCTAACTGGGATTCTAAGCAAACATCTGTTACACTATGTCACTTTAAAAATCGTATTCTCACTCCTCTGGTTAAGATAATATAATAAATACGTAACCATTATGCCACGAGATATCATCTTAAGTTCACACTGACTTAATATATGTTAATATCATCTTAGGTATTTCACACTGCACTTCCTTATATTAATTGCACACTTAATTATTTCACGCTTAGGCTATTCCGTTCTATTGCACATACTGGTAATACTTTACATAAGAAATTATACTACTTATTACTATTACTTAGCTCGCCATTCAATATCTCGGGCCTTAGTTGCTCTTCTTCAACTGCTCCACGGTTTGGTCACAGGCCATGGATCGACAATTGGACGGATCCTCATCTCTGGTAGCTCAGGTTGAGTGACCTCCTCCTCTCGGGTCAGGTGGTTTTAATTGCCAGGACGACATTATTATTATCAAAGCGTCTTTATTGTGGCGAAGTTAGGGCTCCCGGCCCTTTCTTACACTTAACCACTTCATGTATATACAATGTAATTTTTACATAAAATTTAAACATATGAAATTTTTACTACCTAAAGTATAACTAAAGCAACTAAAGTATCACTAACTAAACTAAGGTGAGTAAATTATAACTAAATTATATACAGGAACACATAGCAATAAACAACCATATTCACTCTCATTCATGCATCCCATTCACACTCAAGAAAGACTGGAAGTGCTTAAAAGATGACGCTGGCAAAGGATTTTAAATTTTGTCTTAGATTTAGCTTCTCTGATGTCATTGGGGAGTTCATTCCACCAGCTCGTGGCGGTGATCGTGAACGATCTGTTGTAGGTTGCGGTTCGATGTACAGGAATTTCTAGCTTACAGCCTGACCGGGTATTGAACAGGTGTAGGGAACTAAGGTAGCGAAATCTGGTGGATAGGTAAGGAGGAGTGTTTTCAGAAAGCACTTGATACACCAAAGTAGTTGCATGGAGTCTGCGTCTGCCATTCAGTCGTAACCAAGTTAATTGTGTATAGAATGGGGATACGTGGGCGTATGGTTGTATGTCGAATGCATACCTGATGCATGCATTTTGGGCACGTTGCAGTCTCATGCTTTGCTCGTTATTGATATCAATAAAAACTGTATCACAGTATTCGATAATTGGAAACAAGAGTCTCCAGGTCGGTCTATGCCGATTTAGCAAGCCATCATTTCCTCAGGAATACTGTAGATAATATACATCAATTCTGAAACATATGTATTCATCATGGTTCTCTGAAATCTTAGTATTTATCGTTGATAACTATATATATCTTTGCTAGCCTTCCTCTGCAGAAATATTTTCTTATTCCTTGAGGCCAGTAGAAGATTATTTGCCTCGTCTTAATCGTATATTCAAAGTTAGCTTATTTTCCTTTGGGAAGTATAATTTTCCAATGATCGCCTCTCTATTTATGATATCGTTGCTATTATTTTCTCCTGTTGTAGTTCAATCTTCAGCTCTCGCGTCTCGGTCAACCTTATGCTTCAAGACGATTAGCGTATAAGTATCCGGACGAAATTTCCAGAATTTCCGGGGTTTATATCCTCCTTACAGTATTTCAGGGATTAGCACGTTGTTTCCTTCAATATTATCGTCGTCTCAACTTAATATTTTCGTTAGAAACTATCAATCTTGCTTAATTCTTCAGAGCAATGTTCAGCACGTCTTGTCGTTATGAAGTCAATTTTTGAAGTAAGTTTTTCTAATAATCCGTTCGATCCTTCTTATTTTTTTAAAAAAACAATTCAGTCGATTCTACTCTGTTGCACATTGCCTTCATAGCGCGGTAGATTTAAATCAGTCATGGCCTTCTAACATACTTAAATATCGATACTCTGCTACACATTCCTTTACCTTGGCTGGTCTCTACCTTCCGTAGGCGCCATTTTGGAATATGTCCAGTAAATGCATCGGGTACAGTACTCATTCAATAAAGTCTGAATGGACCACTGTACATCTAAAAAAATACAGAAATTCCAATTCACAAATCACGCTAGATAAAATAGTTCTGCAAAACTTTGACAATGCACGTAAAGTTGCTGCTCCTAAGAATGATGCTGTACAAAAGCAACTGCCATTTATTCCAGAATATTACAGGGGCTTTTACAATAACTTAAGAGTGAAATCTGTTGAATACAGTAGAATGCCTCACTTATACTTTCTGAGGAACCACAGAGAGAGAGAGAGAGAGAGAGTAGTTTAAGCTGTGCGTTAAGTGTTTTACTGTTTATTTTTTAAACTAGTACATTGTTCATGTGAAATTATTACTGTGTTAATAAAAAATATTGCACATAACCCTTTCTTCTTTTATACTAGCATAATTTGTGCTACTCTGTCCACTCCGCAGAAAGGCGTTAGCTCAATTTTTGGACAAATTGCTTGAAAAAATAATTAAGTATAACAGTAGACCATTCTAGCTCACATGGTAAAAGCTAAGTATGTTTTGTTGCTCATCTGTGAAAAAAAATCAATAAAACGCACATTTACATAAATATTCCAAAACTTTAACTTTACATCAGCATATCTCGAAAGTAAAAAAACATGAGTTAAGACCATCTTGCACCAAGATCTTCAATTATTTTACTTCAGATGTAACAATATTCATCCACTTGTTTTAAGACTTCATTTCCATCACCTAACTTCGTTCGACTGCATTCCATTATTTTTGTTTTGGAATTACAGTAGTTATTTTCATCTTGTACTTGTTATCCAAGACACTGTGCATACCATTCAGCAATTTATCCAGATCGTCCGCAGTCTCAGATGAAATAACAATATCATTGGCAAATCTCAGAATTTTGGTTTCCTCTCCTTGGATTGCGATTCCCTTTCCAAACTCCTCTTTGATTTCTTTCACTGCCTGTTCCATTATAAACATTGAAAAGGAGGGGAACAAAGTGCAGCCTTGCCTCACTACTTTCAAGATTGCTACATCTTTTTTAAAGCCCCCAATTCTTATCACTGCGGAATGATTTTTGCACAGATTTTAGATAATGTTTCCTTCTCGGTATCTTGATTCTGATCACCTTCAGAATCTCAAATAGCTTAGACTTTTAGGCCTATATGGAGGGGCCGTAAGTGAAGTGATGACGAACATTAATATACTGAACACTGCGGAAGGAAGATAAAATTATTTATTGGACATAATATCATGCGCCCTGAACCAATAGCAGATCCTACTGTTCTCATAATACGTACCTTGCGAATATTTATGGTCATAAAATTATGTGCTAAATCAGCGACCATATTGTTGGACGTTTGATAGGTGGGGCTATCTTGTGACATGCATGGGAAAGTTGTGTTCTGGATCATCTGCCTTATTGTTGGACGTGGATCTTGATAGGTGGAGCTATCTTGTGAGATGGCATGGGGATGTCGTGTTCTGCATCAGCTGCCATATTGTTGGACGTAGATCTTGATAGGTGAGGCTATCTTGTGGCATTGCATGGGAATGTCGTGTTCTGGATCATCTGCCATGTTGGTGGACGTAGATCTTGATAGGTGTGGCTAACTTGTGCCATGGCACGGGAATATCGTGTTCTGGATCATCCGCCATATTGTTGGACGTAGATCTTGATAGGTGGGGCTATCTTGTGACATGCATGGGACTGTTGTGTTCTGGATCATCTGCCGTATTGTTGGACGTAGATCTTGATAGGTGGGCCTATCTTCTGAGATGGTATGGGAATGTCGTGTTCTGGATCAGCTGCCACATTGTTGGACGTAGATCTTGATAGGTGAGGCTATATTGTGGCATGGCATGGGAATGTCGTGTTCTGGATCATCTGCCATATTGTTGGACGTAGATCTTGATAGGTGAGGCTATGTTGTGACATGACATGGGAATGTTGTGTTCTGAATTATCTGCTATATTGTTGGATGTAGATCATGATAGGTGGGGCTACCTCGTGACATGTCGTGTTCTGGATCATCTGCCATGTTGTTGGACGTAGGTCCTGATGCTACATATTTCTTTCTGTTTATCGGAACTGTTTATCCCCCAGAGGGTGGAGTGAAAAGATGCATTATCTGTACCCCCTGCATGTCGTAATAGTCTACTTACAGGGGAACAACCAAAGAATCTGTATTCGGTCTCTCGTCTTCTAAGCCCAAAAATTTATCCGTGACTCTATGGTTTCCGTGTAGCAGAGAAAATTGCACTTTTTAATATTTATTTCTGTATTTTCGGGATTGGTTTTTCAACCACTGAAGTACACTCTTCTGCAGTTCTTCCTATTAATATCTAATATGCCTCTGTTGCCCAGAAATTGAGTTCATTTTTAATTTTGTCTTCCCCTCAGATTGATGTAATTTGTTCCTCTGCTTTGTACAGGGGCGTAGCCAAGGTGGGTTATTGGGGACTAGAACCCCCATGGAAATTTTAGGAAAATAAAATAAAGAGAAACTGGCAACCGAACAATAAACTAAATAAACATTCGGATACATAATTGCAGACCCAACAGATCTGTTGAATCTATTATCTAAGAAGCTTCGAAAGTTGGATTTTAGATTGTAAACTGGACATACCATTTGCTGTGATTTGTTTCTGTATCTCTTTATTCGTGATTCGATCTAGCCATCTCACCTTCAGCATTCTTCTCTAACACCACATTTCAATAGCTTCTATTCTCTTTCTTTCTGAGCTAGTGATCGTCTATGTTTCACTTCCATTCAATACCACACTCCAGACAATGTTTCTCTGGTTTCAGTTTTGTTGTCTCTGCTCTTTGTGAATACCTCTATGAGTAAACGGCTAATACTAATATACATCAATATATATAAAAATTGGTGATGATTGTGTATTGTTCTTCCTTAACTCTTAACCGACTGGAGATATTACAATTAAATAGTATTGTTCTTGTTCTGTATTTTAATGTAAAATTTTGTAGTGCGCTGCAATCTGAATGTCAACATAATTCACTTGTATCAGTGACCTTATAATCACAAGTCTTGCATCCGCACACCACACATGCACAAGCATCTTAATTATATTCTATCAATATTTTGTACCTACAACTCCCAACCATCGGCCGATCCTAGCCACGTTAGTGGCTGTAACGGTTCAAATCCCGTTACAAGCATTCATCTGTATTATTATTATTATTATTATTATTATTATTATTATTATTATTATTATTATTATTATTATTATTATTATTATTATTATTAATGTTGTTGTATCTGTAATATTATTATTGTTTGATTCAATTATACTATAATCTAATTTCAAAAAAAGCAAAGCAAAGTCACCTCCGTACAGGCCATGAAGGCCCTTGGAGGAGTGGAAGGTAAAGGCTTCCTCCATTGTTAACCTCGGCACGTGATAGGGTAGAGTGTTTAGCTCTACGCGCGGCCGCCTTTGCCCCCAAGAATTAACCTGGTATTCATATTTGGCGTAGGCTGAGTGAACCTCAGGGCCATATGCACCTCCGGAAGTGAAAATCTCGTTTCTTAAATTTTACGACTTCCTGACGAGGATTCGAACTCACGTCCTTCCGGGAGAACAGAGCACGCCTTTACCGTCTCGGCCAGGCAGCCCCTATAATCTGATTTCGCTATGCATTAATTGATTATCGCTTGCTTCATTGTAGTTAATTTATTGTATATATATATATGTGTGTGTGTGTGTATTAGCATCAAAATTGTGTAGAGTGAGACTTGCTGCCTAATATTAGACATGGATATATTATTTGTGATACTACCTTTTAAAACATTGCAACACATGGTACAATAATGTTACAGTAACTGTCGAGTCTTCGCTCTGTCATTGTACACTTTTAGCGGTGAGATAATATTTAGGGAGTTCCTAATTTGCCTCAGGCTATTGCAACACAATATGTAACATTTGTAGTTGGGTGGGAGTAAGATCATGTCTAGTTTTTAGAAATGGCGTGTGCATGACAACTTATGTCCAAATAAAGGGGCTATATCCTATAGCGGCAGTGAGTTGGATATTTCAGTTGGAAGGTGAGTTCAGTTCAATTGGTTGGTTGGAAGGAGTTGAATGGAGAGACTTGCTCTACGCTACTGGCTTTGTACTTTCGTTATCATAGATTAGATTGAAAAATTGGCAATGTAGCTGTTTTTACGGGAAGAATTTGTCCGAAATGTAAAATCTACAAAATATGTGCCTAGAAGTAATCCAATGGAAACCATGATAACCGCGAAATAATCCTCAGAAATGTTGTAACACAGTTGGGAATTATTTTAACCACACCTTGTGTTGAAGTGTATTGTTAAAAAACCTTATCTTTCAAGGAAATGAAAACATTTAATTTACATACTGTTCTCAATGTATAATTGAAATGTGTGTTTAATAACAGGCTCCAAGAAGAAGATTACAGTCTTCATTTAAATTGAGACATCAGGATAATTTGCATGTTATTCGTGAGTAGCATGCACACCCTAGCGGAAACTAACAGAGACATTCTTCTTTCAGTTTAAATATATACATTAAACGACCTTGTTAAGAGGATTACAAGTTATTAACTCTGAGAATGAGCCGCCCTGTTAATTGATGTCCAGGCCATATCACGCAATTAGCACGATCAATTAGTGTGTATATATACCGCCATAGTGAACCAATCTACTGCAGTGATTCTTGTTGTGTGCACAGTTTCATAGAAAACATGAAGACCCTTCTAGTTTGTGTGATTTCAGTGTTGTTGTCTCTGCTGTTTGCGAATACCTCTGTGAGTAAACAACTAATACTAATAGCCTATAGATCAATATATACTGTATAATACAACTGAGCGGTGTTTTCCTGTGTGTTTGTTCTGCCGTAATTCGGTAACGGCAGCAGGTATTACAGTGAGATTCATTTAACGTTTAGGCGTCTTCTTACCCTGAAGTCTCTACTCTATATGAGGAGTATTGTTGTAAACAGGGTTATGTCCAAAGAAAATAATGTTACAGGAACAGCAAAACACTGATCGCTATCAAATAATGCAGGCTATCTCTAAAAATTCGAACGGAAGTGTAATTACGTAATGCATGTATCAAGAATCCGGTGAAAATGAAATCGCTTCAAAATTGGTTTTCACGAAAATTAGAAAAGCGTTCTGGACATAACATGGTTTGATCCACACAATATGGTAACCGGGATGTAACAATAACAAGGACATCTGTAATTTCCAATTCCTATATAATTAAAACGAAACCACTCTTGCTATTACATGATTTTCATAATGTAGGATAATAAAGTTTCTAAAGTCACTATTAACAATAGCTTGAGGGCATACTCTTTTCTTTGAGAAACCGAACAACTTGTTTGTGCCTCCGTCAGGCAGTGGCTCAAATGTGGTCATGTAAGCGTCTTTATCACATTTCTGTAAAATATAAAGAAATATCAAAACTAGAATGAACATTGCGTGTCCTTTTGAATAACCGATATGACATGTGTTGAAAAAACGTGCCTAACAATGGTTTTCAGTATTATACGCGTGTATCGTAAAACAAATTTTCATGGTTTCTGCACTTCATACGTACCTTGTCTCGGATTTTAGCTGCTGTACATTCTTTCCTTCCTTCTCTCTCTTTCGGCTCCCCTTCACTAATATAATGCTCCATCTTGAGACTAAAATGCAAGTAAGGCTGCCTAGTATTATTGTTAGAGACTGTCCCGTAATCATAAGATCACAACTTCCGCTGTACTCAACGTGACAGAATGTATCCCTGGACGTTTTGCCCTAATTTTATTTAACTGTATAAAAGAACACACGGTAAAGTATATGCAACTGTCTGAAATTTTGTCCTGAGGAGGACAGAGTACGGTTTGCATCGGTAGTCCTCATATTATGAAGAAAAATGATACATATCCACTTTTCCACTACACAGAAAAACATAGAATCGTGGGTGTGTATTTGTGCTTGGAAGACGAGAGGTTGAGTATAGATTATTTGCTTGTTCCATCTAAGTAATCTCTTACGACATGCAGTGGGTTCATTCCACCTACAGGGAAGATAATGAGTTACGATAAATCGAAGTAAATAATTTGCTCTTCCTTCCGCAGTGTTCAGAATTAATTGTAATTAACGTTTTCCTGTTAAAATTATTCGCAATTGTTTTGTTTAAAGCCTTTCCTTAAACATTGAATACGTCTCACATGAACATCTTCCAAAAACATGCCTATCCGTCCACCAAAATGGCGTCGTTCTTCCATCCCAGTAGCGTACGCTGGTTGCCTTGTTACGGTATTGAGTCTTTGTCGACGCTAAATAAAAACATATCCATGTTAACTCAAACGATACGCATGCAATGAAAATATAGAGCATGTTGGCAAGAATGCTTTAAACCCTTAAATATTCTGACATTCGCAAACTATTGCAGACAGAACAAAGAAAGGTAAAGAAATGGTTGTCGGACCTTAACTAGATCTAGAATTGCGCGTGTCTATCTCTAAGATACAGTTCAAATTAAACCTTACTAAAGGTTGTAAACCAGTAAAATATTCGCACGATTAATGGCAAAACCTGAGACACTTCGGGAAAATAATGTATCCCGAATAAAATTAATGGCGATGAAAAGTCTTTTCATAGAAATTATTTCCAGTGAATATACTTCAAAAATGTTTTATAAATAAATCGGTGGGTATGTTCGAACTCCCTGCAGGCATGACCCAGCGTAGTTATTAACGTTGTAATGGTTATCTTATCCCACGATATTCCACACTCTGCACCTACAGGAAAGTGCTATGTTGTAAATTAACCTACTTAAAGACTTGAAGTTTATCAGAGGAAAACGTAGTTGTATGCAGATTATTCTCTGTCAGTAAGATACACAAGTATAGACTAGTGTGAACTGGCTACTGGTGTACTCTTTAACGGTCTTTTAGGAACCTGGGCATCCTGCAGCCAGCCTACTTTGTATACAGCACTCTTATTGATGTCTTCTGTTTCTTTACGCACTTTTCACCACTAACTATTGATCAGCATCGCACTAGTTTATTAACTCTACCGTCATATTCTTAGTTCATGACCCCGCCAGGAAAAGTTGAATTCTTGAGCTGTACGACAGCTAAGGCAAAGAGAGGCAGGGCAGGGCGGCAAAGTCAAACTGAGAAAACGAGGGAAATAATCCGTGTGTCTCCCAAAATGAGAAGCTTATTTCTAAATAGTACCAAATCAGAAGTAACATTTTACACGAGAGAATAAAAAAGCTCAGGATGTAAAATTTCAACTGAAAATTCATGTTAGCACTTTTAATATGTGCAGATAATAAGTGCATAGTTATACAAAGTGTTTCTGTAAAAACCTTTGCAGTTCAATAAATATTTAAGAAAAATGATGGATTTGGTATTAGTTGACACTAAAACTGTAAGTACTTCTCTCCGAATGTCTTACGTTGTACTACAGTCATCAGGAAATTTACTGTATTGGGTGAATGTACAATTATCAAGATTATGTTATTTACAGAGAAGGTACAGACTAGTTAAATGAAATCATCGAAAACAACAATGTAAGTTAAACAATGTGTTCTGCTCCTGGTCACGTGCTCTGGAAATAGTTCCTTATTGGCTGCATGTATCCTATTGTTTTGGCCAATTCACCCCGTGAGATTTGGTACTTATTAGTAACAAAAGTGATTTTCAACGCCCTGTTTGATATGGATTTGGGCCGTCTTGACAATTTCTCTTTCTTTTCATATTATGGGTCTTCCTCCCAAGCCACGTTTTCCTTCATTTCACTTTTGAATTTTTCGGATTTGGTTTACCTTTTAAAAATAAGCATCTGAAATGTGTATGGCAGACCTTTTTCAATAATAGCAAATATATGTATAAAAAAGACGAATGTTCAAAGTGTCTATCCAAACAGATTTCAAAGTCAGACGGCGCAATAGTGACCGGGGCGGCAACCGCCAGTTTGCGGTGCAATCGGACGTCGGAGTGTGCAATAAAATGAGTAAAACTCGGGACTGCGACGTGATAATGCATGCTGCAAGATGTCGTTGGTTTTGTCTATGCAAAATCTATGGATATCTGTAATAATATTTGTGTGAAAATTTCACCAAGTGTCTGAAACATTGCAAAATCTTTGAGAAGTTTGTGAGCATTTCTGAAATGACTGCACTAATTCGTGAGCTCCAGTAAAAAGGGACATTATTCATTGCTGACATACGTTTAGTTATATCTATTTTCTCTATTTGAAACCATAACACAATCGTAATTTCCCTTGAATATTTCACTGTTTTTATATTAATCTTGACTTATATCACTATGACTTAAACCAATTGAAACACAATAATCGGAATTTGTAGAAATATGGACTTATGACACTCTTCTCTAGGGCTAACGAGTTTAAAGACGGTCCAATTCCACCGCAAATGGAATATACAATAAAGAACGAATCAAAGAGAATCAAACACGCCCAGAGTATCGGAGATTGGGTGTACTCGAGTCTGTGTACAGTCAAGAAATTATTTATCTGTGTGCTAGGGTGGAGGTGGAGATATGAAAGAGTGGCCAGCTCACGAACACTTTACTCATTCCTTGGGAATTTCCGCAGTGGAGCAACAATCCTGCCTCATCCTGGCGAAGGACGGTGCTGAATCTTAACCTGATACGTTCTGAATGATAGCTTTGTAAATGCTCTCCACAAATTTCCTTTTTAAGTCTGTACTATTAACACGCACAATGATTTTCTATTTATTTTAAAACCGAACTCCATGGCGCAACAACCCGAAGGACCACGGTCTAACAAGCGACCTGCACATTACGAGATATCATGTTATCGGCACGATAAAACCTCTCTGTCGTTTTTCTTGGTTTTCTAGACCGAGGCCGCTGGTGACTGCTCAACTGTAATCACATAGGCTGAGTGGATCTTGAACCAGAACTCAGATTCCTGATCTGGCCGGGGATTGAACCCGGAGCCTTCTGGTAAAAGGCAGGTACGGTGCCCTTACACCGCGGGATAGCCACTTATTCTGAAGATATTTCAATTTTCAGACGGTTAAAATTCGCAATAGGAAACATTTTCAAACTGGAACATTTCTGTAAGTTACGCAGCAATCAATGTACTCTAGCTTTAGTAAAAACTCTTGACAAAAAGAGCAAATAATCTAAACATTTTTGTTAGATTTAAGTTTTTGAGTGGTAACCTAACCAATTGTAACAATATTTCATTTATGAGTAGTCAGATTTTCTTAACATTTACATTTACGGTGTATTCAAGATAGGGAAGTAGGAGAAATCCACATCGAATATTGCTTATTTACAAAGAGAATGAATTTTGCTGAGCTTTCTATCAGTCTGTGATGTTTCCAAATAGGAAGTTTCTTGATGAAATGAATTTCGAGCAAGATAGCGTCTTAATATTTTTTTTAAGATAATTCGTACAATATTGTGAAAGAGACGAAGAATACGTAGTAACAATGTAAACGTGGAGCATCAAGATGCTATCACTGTAAATGGCAAAATGATGCCAAGTCGTATACGATGGAGTAAAGATTCTTGAACAGGATAGAAGAATATCAGAATCTGAGAGACCGAATCGTAGGAAGAAAGAGGAAGAACGAAGACCGGTGCTCTCTTAGGGCCCTCCGCTGCTACAGCTGTCATTGTAATAGAGTCTATGGACTAATCAGCCACCTAAGGACAAACAATATCGGTGTCTCAAATGACAGTGATCTAAAGTTGGATTTTTCCTTTTTTGAGTTGTTAGTAGTTCTAAAATTGCCATAAGGTACTAAGCGTTAAAAAAAAAAAATGTTCATGCTTCTTGGTGCAAGACTTCAGAAGATACTAATTATTCACTGTTGATATTAAGAAAACTGTATTTTGAGAAAATCACAGTTACAGCTTTCATCAATTTTCTTACCAATTGCACAAAGTTTTCATGATATCGAGAGGTGAAGACTTGAACTGCTGCATAACTTAGTTTGTTAAGAAGACCCGTAGGGAAAGTCCGTGTAATTTGAACCGATAAGTTTTTTGGTATTTGCAAGTTTGGTCCCCTCCTCACTGAGACAAGGTCAGCAAGATAGCCGAGAGTAGCTTTCTTCCTGGAAGTTGTTTTGCTAATGGACTTAACCCTTAGCCCTCTTTTTCTTCTGAACACTGCTGCCTCTCCAGCTCCATTTAAGAATCTGCTTGCAGAGGGATAACAGAGAGCACAAACATATTGACAGCATATTTATAAAAATCAGCTAAAGCAAACACAAAATAAATATAATACAAGTACAATACAGTATTCAGGTGCAATTTTCAGCATTTTCAAACCTAAAATTATCTCAGACAGTCACTTTTTGTCTGTAATAGTGCATTGTGTGAAACTTCCCAAAACACTCGCCGGGATGTAATCCAGGCTTTTTTCTGCAGGTATTGCTGAAAAAAAACACTCTCGCATCGTAATTTAAGCTTACTGTTCATTGCCATATTTAGGATTACGCCTAAAAATGCTTTGAATTCAGGAAAAGTAACATCTATCCACGACCTCCTAATAGACTCACGTGTGAGGTGCGTAACCTTTTGAATGTTTACACTAGCATACCGGTTAGTCTCGCGCACAATTTCCGACAATAACTCGTCCGTCAAAGGTATTAATTGGAAAAAGTCAAATTCATTTAACCATGCGGTTGTTTATAAACTGACGTACCTGTGAATGAGCTTTTGAAATCCAAGTCAGTGCCGCGGCATTTCCTCCATCCATCAGAAGAGGTACCAGCATTGCCATTCAGCATAATTTTCTCATTATCGGGATTTTTATCACTCAACTCACCAACACAGTCTCATTCCGCAATACCTTTCTCACCATTTAATTGAAAATCACTCCCACTATTGCTGAAATCAACGTCACTTTCACCTAAAAGTCTGGCGATTTCTTTCTCACGCTGCTCGAACGACGCCATGTTGCTAAGCAATGTTTGTTTACAAACTCACATGGTCTGCAAAGAATGTGCACAAAGCCTGATTTCAAAGAGATTATAGCTATACATGGCTTCAAATTTTCGTCGAAGGTTTGCAGTACCTTACTGTACCTGTAATTCATGCACGCGTAACCCGACAAAGGAGTTATATAGGGAAGAATGTCATGTCGGGCATTGCCCGACATAGGACCTATGCGGGATATTCTCGTTGTCGGGCATGGCCCGCCGCGTGAGTGCTAATGGACTTAAGGTTGAAAGGGGGAGAGGAAAACTATCATAAGACTCACATTCCTTGTAAGCCTATACTGTGACAAGTAAATGTACTGTGAAGCAGTTATTTCAGCCAAGAGGATGTTTCGCTTCTACAAGTACTGATGAAATACATAGGTAAGTTTTAACATAGTTTCATTCATACATTTCATATTATTAAGTTTTTGATGAAATCTCTGTATGTTGTGTAATGTGGACCGTAGAAACCATTGTGCTAATTACGCTTCTTCGTAGTTTTACTGGTGATTTTAAAGGGACTTGTTTTATAAGTTAAGGACAGGGGGCCTGCATCTTACCCGGAGGTCCCGGGTTCCATTCTGAGCCAGGTTAGGAATTTTTACCTGGATCTGAGGGCTGGTTCGAGGTCCACTTAGCCTACTTTATCACAATTGAGGAGCTATCTGACGGAGGTCCCAGTCTAGAAAGCCAAGAATAATGATCAAGAGGATTCGTCGTGCTGACCACGCGACAGCTCGTAATCTGCAGGCCTTCGGGCTGAACAGTGGTCAGAAAAATGCTCACTACAGACGCAAGAAAAATCTAAAACAGTTTGCATTGTATGTGACAAGCATTATGATGGCGATTGAATTCAGTGCAACAGCTGCAAATAGTGGGCTCATGAAAACTGCACGAAAATTCAGGATGAATTGTTTATCATTTAGAAAGTGACGACCAATATTCATAGTGTCGTATTTTCTTGCTTAGGATTTCATAATAAGTACATTAAATGCCTATGATGATCACTCTTAACCAGTAGTTATAAATGGTTGAGGTTACTGTGAAAATAAATCTCAACTCTTTTCGAATATTAACTTTTCTCTGATGAATTTGAAGAACTTGGCCTTCTTTATTATAAAACTAGCTGATGTACCCGTAATTCGCTACGAGATTCTCAGAAAGACTGACTTTGTGGTTCTCCTATCTGAAGCCAACATAGGCGATTAAAAGCAATGCTATTATATAAAATACTCGATCTAATGAATAACCGCACATTTTCTCACTTTTAACGAACAGTATTACGGTGCCGATCTAACAGTTCAAAGTTCCAAAGCTGGAATGACCAGGCTGCAGACAGCCGTGAACACTCCTCTGCCATTATTCCGTTAAACATGCACTGCTCATTCCAGTCAGTGCCTCAGAGTAGGGATTGAATAGCTGGAATGCTATGATGAACCGTTGGGTTACGTACCAGTGTATCAGAAAATGTATGAACCAGAGGAACGGCATGCTAAAGAAGAAAGTTATCTAACTTTTCCGCTAAACTACTATTTCACTCAGCGTGAACAAAATTGTTTATGGCCTAAATTATAGCGACATTCCCCGACTTTGCCTACCGATGTTAACTAAGGTACGACCACTAATAACAAAAAATTGAGAATTAAATTATTTATAGCTCAGATTGTAGCGACTTATTCCCTGACTTTGCATACCGATCTTCATTAAATTCTCGTGATGCGTGTGCAGACAGACAGACAGACAGACAGACAGACAGACAGACAGACAGACAGACAGACAGACAGACAGACAGACAGACAGACAGACAGACAGACAGACAGACAGACAGACAGACAGACAGACAGACAGACAGACAGACAGACCTATAGGCCTATATAGACTATCAGAAACATGAAAATGTTTTCTCTATTACTTTGTTTTTATTTCGTTCTAGCCAAATTAGTGCCTTTAGGTATTGTTTAACGTAATAGTTGTGTTGACTGTTGCTATTATGAAAATAGTATTTTGAGAAAAACGCAATTAAAACTGTTACTCATGTTCTTACCAGTTGTACAAAGTTTTCATGACAACGAGTGGCGCTTGCCTTGTTTTGGCCGATATCTTCAGTTTTTGAAGTGTCGGACTCCTCCCATTTTTGCCTATGATTAGTAATAATAGAGGATGGTTGCCCAGTTGTACTTCCTCTTAAAACGATAATTAACACCCCACCACCACCACCACCACCGCTGGGGTAATCACATTAATGAGGTAGCTAAGAAAGTTTTCAGATCTCTTCACATGGTTATGAGAATACTTAGGACTTGTAGTAAAGATGTAAAGGAGAGGACATATATGTCGCTGGTAGGACCCCAATTAGAGTATTGTTTTAGTGTTTTCGACACTCACCAGGATTATTTGATAAGAGAACTGGAAAATATCCAAAGGAAAGCAGCAAGATTTGTTCTGGGTGATTTCCGACAATAGAGTAGTGTTACGAAAATGGGAGTACGGAGATGAGCTGCTCGACTAAGCGGTATGTTCCGAGCTGGAAATGAAGAGATGGTCTGGAATGACGAATAAGCTTAATATGAGTGTTTAAAGGTGGGAAAGATAATAAAAAGAAGAAAAAGTTGGAATTCAAGAGGACAGACTTTGGTAATATTCACTTACTGGGAGAGGAACTACTGAGGAGAATAATTTATCAATCGATACATTTCCAAGTTCTTGGAAATCATTTAAGAAAAGACAAGGTAAACAACAGGTAGAGAATCTGCCACCTGCATGACAGTCCTAAATCCAGATCAATGATGACTGATAAGTTATTGATGACTAGAGAACTTAAACTTCCTTAGAGAATACACAGTATTCTTATTGCTGTATCAATCTGAATTATATTTTATATTTCTGTAAAAGTATAAATACCGATGTGGGGTACAAAAGGCACGAATTGAACTTCACATGCAGTTTCCTCAAGGTACCCACCATTTCTGTTAAAGCTCCAGCATTATAACATAAATTATTCACATCTGAAGCGCTTTTCCAAAAGATGATATGATCAGTAATGAAATGCTCTGCTGAATATTTATCTACCTAACTTGGCATTAATAGTGCTTACTCCAGTGGTCTTCCGATTTGAGTCAATCGATTTCTGAATTCAGTCCACATTATTTTTGACCTCTTCGAAATGGAAGAAACAATCAATCACATTAACATTCGGAAATAGTGATATTTTTTCTGTATATAATAATTTGACATACTGTACATTGAAGTAATTTGGAATTCTGAAATGTCTAGAAAAAATCCTAATTATACCGAACATTGTGTCTGACGACCATTATGTTACTCATGCGGTTTCTAATACAGTACGTGGCTACGCTAATGGATGTGATTGGTGGTGATTATTGTTTTAAGAGGGTGTAAAATTGGGCAACCATCCTCTATAATGAATGAGAACTGTCAGGTGACTGATGAATTTGGCTAACTGGATTAGTAGAGGGAAATAGATTTCCCCCCTGTTCCAGGAAAAAGTGTATGTTCCGGAATTATATGATTGTATGCGCAACGTTTATCCCGTTTTTTCCACGGGGTCGGATATGAAGTGAGATGAAATTCTGTAGCAAAGTTTTACGTCCGGACGCCCTTCCTGACTTCAACCACATCAGAGGAGTTAATGAGGTGAAATGAATGACGTGATGTATGATATTAGGAAGGAGGAGGGTGAAGCCTGGTGTCCTACCGAATAAGTCAATGGGTCTGCCCAAGGCTTTACGCCCCCATCCGACGGGCGTCATATGCCCTCACTCCATATGAGCACTGCGAAGAGGTTTGGAATCGAATCTAGGCTTTTGGCGCAGTATATAATGATTAGAAATTGTATACCACCATCTCCCTTACCTTGCCGGCCAGCATTTCGGTGGTGAGATATTTTCGATCAATGGGACTCGAACCCGCTAACCACTGTGTCAGACTTGACATCTTAACGATCATGTGCATCAGGAATCATACGCTCATTCTCGGTAATTCTAATTTTCGGTCGATAATGATGTTACTCGACATTTGGAAGTTAATAACGAAATCTTGTCCTATGTTTCAGGCACTCACCATTCAGCAGCTCAAGAACATGGCAAAAATGCCGCGATCCATGTGCATGCAGAGAACTGGAGCAAGTAAAGGTACGTAGAATGGTTTTTTTTTTGTACGTACATACGAAGTTTTTCTTACTTAACCCAAATATCAGCTACCGAGTCATTAAACTCGGCTTTATTTTTCTATTAATATTATGTAAGTCCGCCTCTGTGGTGTAGTGGTTAGCGTGATTAACAATCCTTCCCACCCACGGAGGCCCGAGTTCCCTTCCCAGCTCTGCCAGGAAATTTGAAAAGTGGTACGAGGGCTGGAACGGGGTCCACTCAGCCTCGGGAGATCAACTGAGTAGAGAGGGTTCGATTCCCACCCCAGCCATCCTCAAAGTGGTTTTACGTGTTTTCGCAGTTCTCCTCCAGGCAAATGCCGGTATGGTACCTAACTTAAGGCCACGGCCGCTTCCTTCCCTCTTCCTTGTCTACCCCTTGCAATCTTCCCATAACCCCACAAGAACCCTGTTCAGCATAGCAGGTGAGCCCGCCTAGGCGAGGTACTGGTAATCTCCCCAGTTGAATCCTCCGACCCAACGTCTCACGCTCCAGAACACTGCCCTTGAGGCGGTAGAGGTGGGATTCCTCGCTGACACCGAGGAAAAATCCAACCCTAGAGCTTAAACGGATTTAGAAGAAGAATAACTATTTACAACGTATTTCTAATTATTTATTCTCAGTCTCAATTCCTACTTTACAATAGCTTATGGTAACTATGCCAGATAACTATCTACGTGAGTCGCTTTTGACAAAGTAGGTCTTCTGCATTAACATGTCGCAACTACCACTGTCCCCATGCTTGATTCCAGTGCATCAAATTACGTATTCACCGGCAGAAAGGTAGTGGCCAACCTCCTGTATCAGCTTCCTCGCTTAATGGAACTCTTTACCTCTTCCTTGAATAGAAATATGTCTAGAACTACACAAGACCGGGAGAGTTGGCAGTGCTGTCAGGGGCACGCGGCTGTGAGCTTGTGTCCGGGAGATAGTGGGTTCGAATCAAACTGTCGGCAGCCCTGAAGATGGTTTTCCGCCGTTTCCCATTTTCACACCAGGCAAACGTTGGGTCTGTACCTTAATTACGGCCACGGCCGCTTTCCTCCCACTCCTAGGCCTTTCCTATCTCGTCGTCGCCATAAGACCTATCTGTATCGGTGGGGCGTAAAGCCACTAGCAAAAAAAAAAAAAAACACAAGAAGATAAAGCTGGAATTCAAGAGCAAATTGTAGAAAATATGGATTCATAGGACGAGGAGTAAGGGGTTTAAATAATTTATCAAGGGAAGTGTTCGATAAATTTCCAAGTTCTAAGGAAATGCTGGGTAAAGCAATTGGAAGGGAATCTTCCACCTCGGCGACAGTTCCTAAATACATACCACTGATGGATTGATTGATTGATTGATTGATTGATTGATTGATTGATTGATTGATTGATTGATTGATTGATTGATTGATTGATAATCTATCTCGGTGGGTGGTGGATAGTAAGTATCCTAAACATGTTTGTCGATTGTATTACTTCACACATTGATGCCCTCCGTAGATTCTAAAGGGTGTTTAAGGGAGGGATAATTTAGCCAATTTGGGAGACTGATAGGCTGAGGTAAAACAGGCCACCTTATATGAAATGGTTTTGCGTTTCGTTTTATTGAAAAAATAAGTTTTGATTGTGCTTTTTGTCATGTGCTTTTGCAATTTTCTTTGCTATCTGAGTATGAAGATGGTGACTGTTATTTTAAAGGGGTAAATCTACAATGATATCAACCCTTCCTAATAATAAATGTACGGAGAAAGTATAGGTCCCAATAAAAGAAGGGGCATGAAACTCTGAAGAGAACAGGATTTGGTCAAGGAAGGTCAGATAGGAAAGATTTAAGTGAGGATACTGTAATATCACAGAGGAAGCACTCTAGACTCAGATAGCTGTCCCGTAGTAGCTACGGATGTCTCATAAGTGGTCAGGCTATTAGAAGATGGTTGCTTTCTTCCCAATAATGAACTAACCCACTAAAATAGTACTGTTTATCAGGCAGATCTCGTGCACCGAATTAGAACATAGCAGAACAAAAGAACAGTAATATTATTTAGTCATGTTACTAACTTTGCGAGCTGAGAATAAGTATTACAAGTGAACTAGAGACAGTGGTTCATTCTCTCACTATTAAATTAGAGTCAAATATAATTAGTTCTCTGTGCTTCTTAATTTTTCAGTCACAAATGGAAATTATAACACTTAATATTTCCTCTGTTTCAGAAAACGTCGAGAAGATTCAAGTTGGAGAATTTGTTGATGACCCAAAGACTAAGGTAGGTAACTTAATCATTCACGAAAAACGTCTTCACTGTGATAATTCTTGAAAGTTAAAAGTGTCAACTAGGGTCCCTCAATGAACACAACTGGACTTGCTATTTTCTGATATGCTTTAAGCTCAGAGTATTTGCGTCGTACAAGAAGTTGGGAAGAGTTCAAATGCTTGTATCTTCTTGCTGTATCCTAACTATGACGAACTGATAGCTGATCATATCCTTACACTGTGGCCCACAGTTACGTGACTTCATGTTTACGAAGCTAATAAAATGCTAAAGGTATTCGTGTGAATTTTCTTCAAAGAGCACAGTAATGACGCTAAGTTCGTCCATAGGTGATGTTCCGGCCTTACTACACACTACGAGATTTACATAATTTCAGTTGCATTTTCAAGTTAAGAAATATCGAGTTCCTCGTAACATTCAGCAAGTCAGTCTATGGAACTTACTGGAGTTCCAATACTTCATTATGAACATTTATTTTAATAGGTGTCTTCTTCTTCACCTTAATTTATAGTTACCAAACATACCCTACATATTTTGCCCATACAATTTCTGGCCTTATGTGCCTGCATCTTTGATGAGATGTACTGTTTACAGTTCACTGTGGGTTTGATAAATTTGTTACTTACTAATCAGGATCTTCTTTCTGTTTCAGTGCTACATGAAGTGCGCAATGAGCATGATGTCCGTGGTAAGTGAACTACACATCTTTGCTTTTGCTCTTTCTATCAGTTACAATATCACACAAGTTATATTACGCGACTTTTGCTTGTTAGAACGTAAGACGACCTGTTTGTTAATAAATAACAGTCAAACTAACATACTTTGAGACTTATTATAATAATAATTAATGTTATCATTATCAAATACGTTGCAGGTGGGTTACATCCCGATGGCGATGCCTATTTGCAGTAGTTTAACAAGAAAATACGAACATTTAAACAAGAAGCAAAAATACGTGATAATTAACATAATTACTGTGCTAGTCAGTCAGGAATTCACTCAATATATGCAGTAATTTAAAATATCCCATTACCAGTAGATTAGCATAATATCACATGCACCATTTTCTTGAAGCATCTTACATTTTTGGCAGAAAATCTCTAAGACTGCCGCTGGCAATACATTCCAATTATTATCAGTTCTCCGATTGACAAATGAATATTTTTCATAGTGTGTTTCATCTGGTCCTCCTTACAGTATGTAACGGGCCTTTCATATTACGTCTTTAAAGCGTTAGCACTATTTGGACAGAAAATTAAACATGAGAAACGACAATTGCGATTTTCTGCTTAAAAGTACTCAACGTCATAGGAAGAAGGATCGAACTACTGGAAGTACTCGCAAGCGGTAAAGTTATAACATATGGAAGTTCTATCTTCTTCTGGCGAAATTTTGCCAAATTATTCTCCTCTCACAAATTACATTCAGTACCTTTTAATTCGTGATTCGGTGTATCCATCTTACCGTCAGCATTTTTCTGTAACACCACATTAAAAAAACTTCTATTCTCGTTATTTATCAGCTAGTTATCATCCATATTTCATTTTCATACAATGCCAGTCTCCAGCCGAAAGTCTTCGAACACATATTTATAATGCCTACTTCAATGTTCGAAGTCAGCAAATTTATTTTCTTAAAAAAGTTCTTCCTCACGTGTGCTAGTCTGCATTTTGTGTCCTCCTTACTTCTGTCATCGTTAGTCATTCTATCACCCAAGTAACAATATTAATCTACTTCCTTTAATCTGATATTTGCTCCTGTTCCAGATGAAGAACGGTAAATACAGCGCTGAAGCGGCCACGAACCAGGCGAACAAAATGCTCCCCGATGACTACAAGGACCGAGTGAAGGCCTCCATTCAGAAGTGCAAGGATATGGGAAGTGAGTATTGCATATACAATCGCCTTTGTGCCTGTACTTCCTGAATCTTTCTACCCTTCGACTTTTCCCAGTTAGCTGGCGTCGGAATTCCGTATGAACTTAGCTCAGTTTTACAACCGGTTGTCCTTCCTGACGCCAACCCCATGTTGAAGGATATATTGATTATTGCGTGAATATGAGGTGGTTTGTGTGTATTTGAAGATGTGTTTTAAGACGAACACAACTATCCAGTCCCCGAGACAGAGGTGCTAGCTATCCACAGTTAAAACCCACAAATCAACCTGATGTTTCTTTCTTTTTAAACATCGGATAGGGCAAATAATAGCCCATGTCGGGTTCGGTGTAGTTTTTGTCGTCTGTTACCGCATCGCGGGAGAAGAGATTGGTGGATATTTAATGAAACTCGAGGATAGGGGCGAGCAGGACCTTAGCTGTAATTTGTCCAAATATGTTAGCAGATGGGCGCAAGATATTGGCCATGACAAAATTTGTTTAGAATATTATTTAAAAGTATTTTTGGTCTATCTTTTGTTCCATACATTGGAAAATAAGGGAAATATAAGGGTTCAATAGCCGATAACTAAATCTGTAGAGAGCTGCTGTGGAAATTATCCCGGCCAAGCTTTAATGCTTTGTACATCTGACTGCACGTATTGAATATTAAGAGTTTGGTTCTGATCTATGGGACACTCACCAGGGTTACCTGATAGGACAACTGAACAAGATACAAAGGAAAGCAGCACGATTTGTTGTCGATGATTACCGACAAAGAAATAGTGTTACGAAGATGTTGCAAACTTTGAGCTGGGAAGACCTGGAAGTAAGGAGACGAGCTGCTCGACTAAGTGGTATGTTCCGAGCTATCAGGGGAGAGATGCCATGGAATGACATGAGCAGACGAATACGTTTGAGTGGAGCTTTTAAAGGTAGACAGTATGAAGATAAAGTTGGAATAAAAGAGGACAAGTTCGGGAAAATATTCTCTTACAGAAGAGGAATTGAAGATTGGATAATTTATCAAGGGAGATGATTGATAATTTTCCAACTTGTTTGAAACCATTTAAGAATAGAGTAGGCAAAGAACTGGGAAGGAATCTGCCACCTGGGGGACAGCCCTAAATGCAGATAGTTATTGATTGGTGCTTGGTTTGCCATGTTTTCCATTGTCTGCGTATGGAGCATGTCCAGGAATAGATTTACTCTGACGGTAATGGTAATTTGTTTTAAGAGGAGTACAACTGGTCAACACTAATCAGAGGGAAAAATTGGAAGAAGTCTGACAGCTCAAAAAATTAAGGTATCGGCTAAAGAAAGGCAAAGTCCACGAAGGGAGTGAAAATCCAAGGCTCCCTAGGCCTCGAATACTTTAGTACCGCCGGGGTCGGAAAAGAACAGGAGTTGACTAAGGGAGATCGGATAGACTAGATGAAAGTGAGGAGCCTAGCACAAGTGGGAGCAATGCGAAGGCTCACCTGAGGATCTCGTGGTCGTCAGCCCACGCATGCAAGCCCCTGGAGTAAACAGTCAGGGCATAACGTGGAAGTATTTTACCATCCCCGCCCACAGTGGGTATTCCAGGTGAGTCTGGCATGTTTTTTCACTAACTTGTAGCGGCTTTTTCACGTTAATCTTTCCTGTTCTGCCTCCCCTGGTAATTCTCTTCCAACACCAACATAGGGAGTGCTTCATTTTCACACCCTTCATGGTCCTTCACTTTCTTTTTTAGGGTAGTGGTAAGAGCTGGAAATCTCTTTAAGAAGTAAACGCTACGACCAATATTCTTGCAGATTAAAACAACTAATTACTTGTAGAATTATTTTCTGACGTGGAATTAACTTTGCTTATCCCCTAAAAGTATTTCTCAAAAAGGAAAATTGTTCTGTTTCAGACACTGCTGATGACTGTGAAAATGCGTTCCTAATTACGAAGTGCAACTACGAAGCCGACAAAGATGTAAGTAAATTTATTAATTTATTGTAATAGTTCCACATGGTATAAATGAATGGATGGTTGTAGAAAGGACTTCAGTCCCTTCAGTAGAGGCTTGTAATATGGAAGAAAGGCCGTGATATTTCTCACACCAAATTTAATGGGTATATTATGTCAATTTCTCTGGAAAACATACCTCAAGTATACTTTTAAAGCTGTCGTGTTAACACTTCTTGATTCATCTAAAATAGTGATTACAATTTATGCTTCCCGGCTACAGGTCCTTTCTGCACTCAGTGGGAATATAGGAAAAATATATAACGAGCCCCTTAAATCACAGTGAATGGCCATAGAAGACAAATTCAAGTAACGTACAAATTAATTTCTTATTATGTTTTAACCATTATGGTTTCTTTTTGGTCTGTAATGAAAACACTGGTATCGGTGAGCAGTGCATTAAAACCTGCAGCCACAACAGAGGAGCTCAGGATGATGATCAGTAGCAATGAAGGTGCTTGGGAGACGGATACAGGTGAATCTTTACATCAGTCTTTGCTTTACGGGAGTGAAAGTCGGGTGGACTCACGATGTCTTATTCATAAGTGAGAAGTACAGACGTGAAATTAGCGAAGATGATTGCTGGTACAAACAGGTAAGAGCAATGGAAGGAGGGAATTCGGAATGAGGAGATAAAGGCTATGCTAGGAATAAAGTGGATGGATGAAGCTTTACGCATAAACAGGCTTCGGTGGTGGCGTCATGTGAGGCGAGGAGGAGGATAGGTTACCTAGGAGAATAATGGACTCTGTTATGGAGGGTAAGAGACGTAGAGGGAGAGAAAGATGACGATGGTTAGACTCAGGAACGATTTAAAGATAGGAGATATAGAACTAAATGGGGCCACAGGCCTAGTTGCAAATGGAGGATTTTCGCGACGTTTAGTAAATTCACAGAGGCTTGCTGACTGAACGCCGAAAGGCATAACGGTCTATAATGACGTATGTATGTAATATGCAAGTGAATTATGTTGATATTCAGATTGCAGTGCACTACAAAATCTTACATTAAAATACAGAACAATACGATCAAGTTCAACAGTTTTACAGTGAATGGTATGTTCAGTTTACAATCTAAAATCATACATTCGAGGCTTCTTAGAAAATTGATTCAACAGATCAGTTGGTTCAACTATTATGTCTGTGAATGTTTGTTTATTTGGTGTATTGTCAGTTTCTCTTCATTTTTTTTGTAAAATTTCCGTGGCTGGGGGGGGGGGGTCTAATTTCCAGTAACCCCCTTGGCTACGCCTTTAATGATGATCTCCACACGACCTTCTGTCGTCTGCACCATTATTCAGTTGGCGAGACTTGCAAAGATAAAACAGGCCATAATTAGGAAACTGTTTTTTTTTTGCTAGTGGTTTTACGTCCCACCGACACAGATAGGTCTTATGGCGACGCTGGGACAGGAAAGGCTTAGGAGTTTGAAGGAAGTTGACGTGGCCTTATTTAAGGTACAGCATTTGTCTGGTGTGAAAATGAGAAACCACGGATAACTATCTTCAGGGCTGCCGATAGTGGGATTCGAACCCACTATCTCCCGGATGCAAGCTCACAGCCGCACGGTTTACCTTAGGACAAAACGGTTTGCGGCTTTGAACACCTCAAGAAAAAGCAACTATAAATGATGTCTTTATGCCTGTCGTTCCATTTATGGCGATCGGAGGGGTCACATGAGTCCTTGGGTGCTTCACCTCCCCCAAACATCATATGTAACCAATGTGGACCTCCAACACACCAGCCTTTCATATGACAGTGTTACCATGTGATTTATGGTTCATCCTGAATATTGACTGGATGTGTAAAGCGCACGGCCAGAGCATTATTGGGTTTTTGAGACAAAGACATGTGAAATATACTGAAGTTCAAGCCACCAATATGATGACAGGCAAAAGCCAACCCCTTCCTTTTCGGAGACAAACTGGTCAAATCTTACGATTTCTTGCAGCAGAGCACCAAATATAGCCAACTTCAAAGAGCAGAAAGGTTGGACATTCTGGAATCTGGATGCTTTTTGTACTCAACCAGTAATTCATTCGCATATTTCATAATTTAGATATCCAGGGACTGAGGTCCTTTCAATGCTCGAAGGTGAATACACTTTCAGAGATTCAGAATCTACTCATAACTGAATTACATTTTTAAAAACGTGGCTCAGGTCCTTTCTTCAATCATCCATTCAGATGTTAACAGTGCCAATGATACTCATGTGATCTTTTTCAGGTGTTCCTGTTCCCTTGAAGAACGTTTGGCCTTCCACCACACCAGGTCTGCTCCCAAACGCGCACAGCTTGCTCCATGTACATACAGTCTCTCTCACCTGCTACCACGAGAGAAACAACGACCTAACGCACCTGAAGAGCACAACTTAATGTATTTGTAACATAATAAAATCTTACAAGCAATTTTAAAATAATGTATGGTTTTGATTGGGCTTTCATCAGTATTTTAGAAGATGATGTCGTCAGCAAGAAGTCTGTGTGCTCTGGGTTTAGTTACAGAGTTTAAAATTGCGGCGTGGGGATCTCAGACTGGACTCATGTATTTTACTCTGTAGTGGTATATGGAAGGTTTCGAAATTAACCTATGCTTCATTATTGTCATTATTCACATCAATGATTATTATTAACATTATTATTATTATTATTATTATTATTATTATTATTATTATTATTATTATTATTAACATTACTCGTTGGCTGAATGGTCAGCGTACTGGCCTTCAGTTCAGAGGGTCCCGGGTTCGATTCCCGGCCGGGTCGGGGATTTTAACCTTAATTGGTTAATTCCAATGGCCCGGGGGCTGGGTGTTTGTGCTGTCCCCAACATCCCTGCAACTCACACACCACACATAACACTATCCTCCACCACAACAACACGCAGTTACCTATACATGGCAGATGCCGCCCACCCTCATCGGAGGGTCTGCCTTACAAGGGCTGCACTCGGCTGGAAATTGCCACACGAAATTATAAATTATTTTTATTGTTAACTTTCTTCTTATACTGGTTGAGGTGATCTGTTGTTTTAATCTTGGCTCGCCATTTTACACGATCTAGGGCCTCATCTGGTCTTAAGTTGAGTGTCTTTCACCATTCACTGTGTCATGCCAACTCTGCTTTTGATGTCCACGTGGACGTTGTCCAGTGATTTATAAGGAGTGGGTGCAACACTCACGATGTGACCTTATTCTCAGTGATGGGTGCAACACTCATGATGTGACCTTATTCTCAGTGATGGGTGCAACACTCATGATGTGACCTTATTCTCAGTGATGGCTGCAACACTCATGATGTGGCCTTATTCTCAGTGATGTGTGCAACACTCATGATGTGGCCTTATTCTCAGTGATGTGTGCAACACTCACGATGTGACCTTATTCTCAGTGATGGCTGCAACACTCATGATGTGACCTTATTCTCAGTGATGGCTGCAACACTCATGATGTGGCCTTATTCTCAGTGATGTGTGCAACACTCACGATGTGGCCTTATTCTCAGTGATGTGTGCAACACTCACGATGTGGCCTTATTCTCAGTGATGTGTGCAACACTCACGATGTGACCTTATTCTCAGTGATGGCTGCAACACTCATGATGTGGCCTTATTCTCAGTGATGGCTGCAATGCCAATTTGCTGGCGAACGGTGTCGTTTCTCACATTATGTAGAAGTGTGATGCCCATATACCAACGGAGCAGACGCATTTCCGCGGTGTGTAACTGGTGCTCCTTAGCTTTGTCAACACCGTATAAAGCAACAGGACGTATTATCATGCGGTATATTTTGTACTTCGGATGTAGTGGTATCCTTCTGTCGCATTGTGCGCCTGTGACTTATCTCCATCATGCGTTCTGCCTTTATCCTAGTTCGCAAATCATCATCAGTCTGTAAGCCAGATTCTATTCGTCAAGGTCTCTCTGTTAACTTGAATGGAGCCGTTGCTTGGGATATTTTTCCGCGGGGTAAGGTGGTCTACCTCGTCCGTCTGTGACCAAGACATGAGCTGGATTTTCAAGTATGATTGAAAAAGTATTTGGTACGGCAGTACTTCAATTCTTCTTTCTTTCTTAATCTGCTTACCCTCCAGGGTTGGTTTTTCCCTC